>NW_004955407.1:7553632-7574964 GCF_000276665.1 Chinchilla lanigera
TCCGGTACCGGGAACCGAACTCACGACCTTGCGCTTGCCAGGCAGGCGCTTTTGCCGCTGAGCTAAATCCCCAGCCCCTATTGTATATTTCTTAAGAACCTGTATTTATATTGGATGGCTTGTACAATGGATTATGAGCACTAATTAGAGTCTCAAGTTTACATCCTTTAGTTTTTGAGCATTTTGCAATCAGAAACTGTATTGATCTTTTTTGATTAAAACACCTGACAGCATTATACAGGTAGAAGACACTCAATATGATTTTATAGAATGAACAAACGAATGAAATCATAGTTGAACTAATCACATAGAAGAACAAAAACTAGCAAACTATTGTCCAATAATATACAGAAGAACTGAATATTCACTACAGAGAATGCAGTGCTTTGGTTGATTATTGCAGTTTTAGTTGATAAAGCTCAAAAACCAAAATTTCATTAAACTTTTTAAAATTAAATCTGGGAAAAAGAAACTTTTTTTGTGGTTCAATAAACTGGATACCACATCAATAGGACATTAAGGAGCAATTTTTGGCAATTTTAGGCATGTAGAACAACAATTCTAGGTTGCTATTTACCAATAAAAATGTAATTCATTTTGCATAATGTCTCTTTTGAGAGGCAGACTTTCTAATTAGAATATGCTGATTTTCCAATTAACATGTTCAAGGCAGATTTGCACAATTTAGGTAAATTTCAGTTTCCTGAAGTTGTATTTCTCTTACATATAAAAAGGTATAAGTGCAGGTAGTTTCCTTTGTATTTATCTCAAAGAGACTTCTGTAGAATTGTAAAGAAGGAAACAAAAAGATTCTTAGATGCACATAGCTCTTTATGAAACAGATCCATGAGCAATCTGTAATTATTTTCTGCCATGGTGTTGACCAATTATTATTTCATTTTTCTCCCCTTCCTGGAGTCAGATGTGCTTATATGCATTTATTTGCTTCTTTGCTCCTTTATACATAATAGAGATAATCTGGGAAGTGAGCCCACAGTGCTTTCTTTTGTTATATTATTTGTAGAATGTCCTATATTCTTCTGAGAATGCATAGTCCAAATTATTACCCTAATTATGGGAAGATTGGCATTGAGAGCTTTTAGTGTAAGAAGATCTTTAAATTGTTTCATAATAACTTAACTAATAATATTTTGGGACTGCTTCATTACAAGCATAAAGTATTTTCATTTTAATATTACCTGAGTGTCTAAACTGTTTTCAGGACTATTGGCTAAAACCATAAGCTTATTTGTGGATAGATTTTGATTTATTTAAGATGTTGCTATTTATTATTGTCACACAATCCACAACGTCCTTCTGCAAAATATGGCATTTTGTAAAATATGACTTTGCAAAACAGTCACTTTTAATACACTACAGCCTGTCATTGCCTCTCTTGATGAAAAACACAATTGAATTCATATCACAGACATGAGATATATTATAGTTAAAAAGTCAAGAGCAATATAACTTGAATCTTTTAAATGTGTCATCTGTTGTACCTATGCCTGTTTTTATTTTATTTTATTTTATTTTTTTTGCTACTGGGAATTGAACTCAGTACCTTGCGCTTGCCAGGCAGGCACTGTGTCGCTGAGCCATATCCTCGGTCCTATTGTGATAACTAAAGAAAGGTGAATAGTGTATCACTTGCCCCATCAAACCACAGCAGTGTCCCAGGAAATGAATTGCAGTACTGTTTGGACTGACAATGACAGCGATACCACTAAAGAGTGTGTTTCAAATATGCTCTGCTGCCTGGCTCTTGTGGAATTCAGTGTCAGTTTTTCCATAGTCTTTGTTTATATGTCCTCCACCAACACATACTTATTTCTGGGTGCTTAGGGGCAGGCACACATTTATTATAGATGGGGGTTGGGATATGTTCTAATCCAGCCCTTACGTGTTAAGAAGAAAGTATAAAGTTCCGAAGAGTGACTTAGTAAGGGTCATATAGCCCTTGAATTTTTAGTCAGATGTTTCATTTTACTTTGGTTATCAGCCATCTTTTATCTCTCTTTCAAAAGAAATTATGAAACCATTAACTACAATAAGCTTTAATATATTTACAGCATTCTTGTGTCTCATATATATATATATATATATATATACACACACACACACATACATATATATATATTTAATGTCAAATTTAAATAAAAACTATTAGTCTTTGTTTTGGGTATTTATCTGCAGCCTGCCCTTTCTGCTAAATGTGAACACACACACCTCAAAACACACACATACATGCACACACACAACATACATTTAAAACCTCAAGCTCTTTATTTCCAGAGAATTATTTCACTCTGCTTAGCAAGTCTTTTCTTATATTCCATTCAGGGATTAAAATCTCTCCAGTTCACAACCACTGTTTCTAAGCCATCTCTTAATAAGTTAAAAACAAGAACAAGAAGTTTTTCTTTGTGCATTTATTTCTTTCTACTAGACTTACAGCCTCAGATGATGCAGCAATTTCCTACCCTAAATCATTTCCAAACTTAATTTTAATTTTTGAATTTTTTCCATTCCACAGCTCTTCCTTTTCACTCCACCGAAGTTCGTTGTCACTCCTGGGCCTTAGATCCCACTTCCAAATAACTAGAAGTTGGAAGTTGGTTTATTTTGGAAGTATCTTCACTTGGGCAAGGTTTCCTAACAATGTTGCTTATGTACAGCAAAACTTTCCTCCTTTTCTTAGAATAGACATTAAAACATGATACATAGGGGCTTGGGATTTAGTTCGGTGGCACAGCGCCTGCCTGGCAAGCGCAAGGTCGTGAGCTCGATTCCTAGTTCTGGGAAAAAAACAAAACAAAACAAAACATGATACATATAAGTCAGGAGTCAATAAACTCTTTTTATAGTCACCTTTATTTTGATATTGATATTGGTAATTTACCAACTCATGATTGTGATTATCAGGTGAAATAATATTTAGTCAATGGCAAAAAGTTGTAACTACAGATCAATATAAACTCATGGGAACTGACTTCTGAAATGGTCGTGGAGATAAATCTAATATTCCAGCTATATGTACTTTGTTTCTGATCTATATGGTGAGGACAGTTGCATTAGAAAATTTACAAATGTCTCTCCTAATGAGAAAAATATTGGGAAATGTGAGGAAGCTTTTATTATTGGTAATGAAACATTCTATTGTGTAATAATAAGTGAAAAAGAATAGCTAGGGAAAATTCAGTAGATATCTGTAATTCTTATAACTCAGATAAATAGTAGCAGCACTTTTTATTTTAAAGAGAAAAAGACAATAACAAAAACAAAGACAGAAAACAATACAAAACAATAAAAATTATGCAGGATTTCAAAACAAGATGGTAGAAATTAGCAATGGTTATTATGTTACATATTGTTTTCATCAATGAAGTTGCTCAGATTACGAGATATAAGAAAGCAAGTTTGATCAAATGCTTCTCATTACCACAAAGTATATATTAAAGAAAGTTAAGTATATCCTTCTTTCAGCATATTTTAACCAATTAAATTGTAAGGCAACATCCAAGTATCCAGTTACAAATAAAAAATTCTAGCTTTTTTTCAAAAGTGCTGTTGTGTTAACTTTTAATTGGCTAAACCCAAAACATGGATATAATTAACTTTCTGTAGTACATACTTTGTGATCATGAGATGCCTTGGAAATGTACAAATCTATAGCTATAATATTGCTGAAGGAGAAGACTAAATTCTTATTTCTTTCAGTCACTCATTTAACCACCATGAAAGGGTTTAGAGGTACAAAGGATACTAGGTTGACCAAGATCCTATTATAGAAGATTATTGTCTAACGGAGGAGCTAGATTTATAAAGTAACAAATCATGCAAATGAAATAATGCTTGAGTATGAAGAATTCTTCATAAGAAAGCCTATTCATCTTTTTCTCTTTCAAAATAAAAGTACATATAGGTATTTTTGATAGATATAAATAAGTTTATAACTACACCTGATTCACAGGTAGCACAATTCATATATATGATTAGAAAACAGTCTCTTATGTAAAGTCATACATTTATCTTGTTAGGATGATCAATGTCTTTTATATTTACAAAGTTTGTTGCGGATAAATTGTTGTATGACCAAGTGCTTCAAATTAAAAATACTTAAAGTGTGTCATATAGAAGCTTGGTTTGTTTTATGAATACATTATATTTTTTAGTATTTGATTCTACAGTAAGTTTTGTTTTAATACAAAAAGAATTATAGTGCAATAATTGAAATTATAGTGCAATTATAGTAGAATTATAGAACAATAACTGAAACCTTATGCCAGTATTTCACCTTTCATGAAGTATATGTGAACAAAAATACAGTTAACATCAATAAAAAAAGTTCCAAGGGCCTGCACATTAGGTGTCAGCAAAATTTCTCATCAAATTAAAATACAAATTTTGAAAGTAATTCTTTTTAAATTTGTGCGATGTTTATTTCATATTTTAACAAGTGCTGCTGAATTTTGACCTGTTACAGGAAGCGATCAGGACTAAAGCTGAAAAGTTAGTGTTGCGTAACACAGTCCTACTCACACATTCTGAATAGATGTCAAACTTACTCACATCAGCGGGGCTGGTCAAACTTGTTTATATCATTTAGATGTTCTCTGAGTTTGACTTTCCACTGACTTTGAGAGTTACAAGCTAGAGAGCAGCTAAATTAAGCAGAACAAAACAAATAGCAGTAAGTGAGAGAAACACCAAGTCCACGTCTACTCCTTCACTTAGCAAGTACAGCTCTTCTCTCTGTCTTTAGATACTGGACATTTAAGATAATAGGTACCAAATAGGGATGATGAACAGATGCAAGAGGAATAGCTCACTATGCAGCATATCTATGCACTAATGCCAGAAATTCTATAAGTATTCCAATAAAGCTTTTAACTTTTAGTCAACTCAAGTAAAAATTGTACACATTTTACTGTAAAACAGAAGAGAATATGAGCATTATGGACATAACACAAAAGAAAAGGTGAATTTTGGAAGAGAAAAGATGAAATTACAACTGTAAAGTATCCAAAAATATTAAAAAACAAAAGATACATTAAAGATAGATAGTTAATTGCCATTTGACTAGTACAATGCTGCAAGAGCGTGAGAAATCAGTCACTAGATGCCTAATGTTCCCAACACTTATACTGTCTATTTTTCTCTAAGATATTTCCTCTCACTGACTAGCATACACATAAAAGTGTGGCAAGCTTAGAATATAATGCTTCCTATGTATAAAAATCTTAATCATATAAAGAAGGGTAAATCTGAGACATTTGTAGGAAGATTATGGGAAAATTCTCAAAATAGTACACTGAGTGAAATAAATCATACACACAAGCTTAAATACTCTATGCTATATCTCGTGTGAGTAAGCCACAGCACAAAGAAATATCAAACAAAGGTTGGATAGCAGGAAGCAAGGGAATGCATCTCTTCCAAGTGGGAAGTGATGGAGGAGACTGAGGAAAGGGAGAAGGGGAAGGGAGGTGAGAAGAATCAAGATACGCCCAACAACCACAGTGATTATAAACATTATATGTGCCGAGAATGAGCTAAGAATAATAATAACAATAATAAAAATTACAGTGCGGGAGGGGAGTTTAGAGCCAGAGGAAGAGAGGTGGGTGGGAAGGGAAAGGGAGATAAAAACAAAAGAAACAAGGCTATGCTGCGTGTCTATGCACTAATGCACCAAGATGAATATAAACATTTTGTGTACCCATAAAATATGTCTTCATAAAATGAAAAACAGAAAGAAAAACTTTACCAGTTTTTATGCTAGGTACATGTGTTCCTTCATTTCATTAATTTGTGGTTGTAGATGGGTGAATATTCTCAAATCCTAGGGTGCTAATTGTCAAAAAACAATGACAAGAAAGGAAGAGAAACTTAGCAAGTCAAGTCACCCTGGTTATTCTTCTATTGCAGACTTTATTACTTGGTTGTATGTTTTAACCACTTAAGTACCTCTGAAAATTAAAACAAAACATGTTGCTGTTACCTCTCACTCACTAAACTTGCTATTTGATTGCTCTGTTTAGAAGCTAGAATGAAGTTTTCAAAACCGCTCAAATGATTCTCATGGGCAAATTAGAGAACTTTTCCTGAAGTGTCCTCTGTTGGTTCCATTTTCTTCCTGTGATCCTGTTTGTCACTGATTCTACTCTGAGCCACAAGACAGCGCTGTCAGTCACAGATTGCAGCTTATCTTGAAGAAAAGCATTGTGGAATGTGAGCTTGTGACCCCCTTTTTACATATGTGTTTATGCATGTATATATTTAATAAAAAATACACATTTAATGAAACAGTGATCATTCTACAACTCATGATATTTTCTGTTCAGTTGTTTTTAAAATGCAGGTCGTAAACATCTCAACTGTTAACAAGAGTCACTAATGGACTATAATATGCAGTTTGAAAATTACTATCCAGCTCATATCTGAATAGAACACATTCTTCTTGAATACACTATAGCTTAACATAATTAGTGCAATACTGGAAAAAGTATGTTTTTGTATGCTCCAGAACACGGTGATTAGTTGTGTTGTTTATACACAGAATATTTCCTAAGTTAAACTTCAGGGAGCCTGTGTATCAACCAGTTGGTAGTGACAGTTTCATAGTTAGATCGCACCACAGCACACACCAGCTGGACATATCACACATTTTTAAAATGAAAAAGTATCAGAATATTAAAGATCTGCTTAATTATTTATCATTTGACTCAATTAACTCCTATTATTCAAGTAGGAACTATGACAAAATACACAAGTTGATGTTGGAACTGCGTAGTTATACGTCAAACTATAGATGCTTTGTCTAACAATAAAATAAAAATAAAGCAATTTTTGAACAAAAAAGAAAAAAAAAATGATGCCAGCATGATCTAGCCAGTGTTATAGTCACATGAAATGAAGACAAAAATAAAATAATTTTATTACTAAATTCTTCATAATGACCACAGTGAAATCTAACCTTCTACTATTAATTTCTATTAATCACCAAAAATCTTAGCACTGTATCATGGTTTATTTAAAATTGTGAAATCCAAGAAACATAATTGCAATCTGCATCTACATGGCGACATACAAATGAATGCAACAATACTGATGCTATGTCTGACTTCCTGAGAATAGATTCCAACAGAAGAAAAGTTATGCGAATCTATATACAAAAAGGTAAAATAAATCCATAAATGGAGATGATATTCTTTAATAAATTTTTTGAGGAATTTATTCTTCAATGGTTTAAACATTATTAACAAAATTTTTAATTCCACTATTTTTTCCACTACCATTTTTACAGAAAAATATTTTAGTAAGTAAACATTTATATGAGGCATACAGTTAATTATGTCTTGCTACATTATCATCCAAAACATGTGCTGGGAGAATATCTGAGGATCTTTTTTAAAATGGGATAACTGACAGTACTTAAAAATATAAAACATTTCTCTGTAATGTATGATCTCTTTTTATAAAGTCACTTAAATCTTCAAAAAATGTTATATCCCATGGGAATAAGGAAAGCACTTTCTGTTGCCATAAACAGTAATTGAGAAGATTTTCCTGAATACTTTTATAGAAAAGCTGAAATATTACACTTAAGATTAGTAGTTAGCCCTTATTTCCTTTCAACTTTTGCCTCTGGATAAGCTCAACTATTCCCAGGAAGAAACACTGATCAAGTACATTTGTCATGTGAGCCCCTATAGTAAGGTAATTCATCATAGTCTGTCAGAGCTTTATTTTAGAAAGACTGCTGAATTTTTATCCATACTTAAAAATCTGCTGTCACTCCCATTGAAAATTTGGTAGACACTCTGGACATGTTTAAAAGCCTTTCCAAACTGATAGTGGCAGATAATTAAGTTATCAGCAATCAAAGCTCCTTTTCCCGCTTCCTTTTTTTTCTACAATATATATGACAGCTTGTACTCATCTGGCTAGTTCGCTCTGACCCGTGCACAGAGCATGAACCCATGCTTCCTTTCCTTTCTCTTTTTTACAAGTAGTCAATGACCAAAGTAATTCACAATGACAAACGTAGCCTTTCTCGAGAGTCTAATTGAGCAATTTTGTTTTCTTTGTAAGCTCAGAAATCTACAATACATTGAACTTCACTCACGAAGGTGGTAAGACAGTGATTACAAGGAAACTATTTGGATTAAAGGTTGCTGAAGAACAAATAAATAAACTCTGCTCGGGTGTATCCTGTTATATCTCAATAATATTTCTTGTCATTCAATTTATTTACACAATTACTAACTCTATGTGTGTCCTGTACTTGGAGCCATTTTCATTGAAGTTTCACTCTGATGGGCACTTTATTGAATTTTGAAGTAATACTTTCTGAAGTAGTACTTCCTGATTTAAGTTGAGGCTTAAAGAAAGGAATATATTGGTCCTTTCTTGGGTCAACTTTATGACACCATTGTGTATTGCCTTAGACATAGATTTTGGCTTATTTAAAGAAAAAAGGAACAGAAGGCTTTGAGTATTCAAAAGTTACATTATTTCCATGTAATATAAATTTTATATTATTAACTTATTAGCACATTCAAGAATGTATCTGCCTCAGCAGTAAATCACTGCCAGTTTAATAAAGTACATGTATCTGTGTGTATGTGTGTGTGTGCTTGTATGTATACGGATCTATATACATATAAAAGTATGTTCATAGCTATGCTTAATAAAATAGAGAACAAATACAAATATGAAAAACAATACACATATTAATATATTTTTTTCTTATAATAATTTGAAATTAAATCATCTGATTACATATATATTTTCTCCAACAGATAGTGAAATTTTAAAAAATCTATAGGCCTCAGCACAGTGATGGTTCTTTGCGCTCTTATCCTAAAATGCTTATTGAATACCTGCTGTGTTCACAGTACAGTTTCATCTCAAAGAACACATGGTAAACATCTGTGAAAAATGAGTTTTTCAAACTTTCAAGCAGTGGCCTCACAGGTGAGAATGGTTTACACTCTCTCAAGTAGACACACACATGCATTCCCCAGTATCACTTTCACTTGGCTCAGGCTTTTTTCTCACTTCAGAAAGATTTCAGACTTTCAGAGCAATTCCCATTGAATACTGGCCTTACAAGTGACATAGATGTGATATTGCCCTAATCATCACATTTTACAAACCCTTTGTATTTGCTTTGATCATACCCTTAAAGTTGCTATATACATAGGAAATCAGAAGCAAGGTTGTGATTTGCATGTCCAAATATATACTTTTTTAAATGAAAATTTTCTTGAAATTTGAGTTGCAAGTCTTTGCAGATTTGGGGTCATTTGAAGCATCTTTTTTTTTTTTTTCCTGCCCTCTGTTATTTTTCCTTCTGAATTGCCTAATACACCTGCATTTTGATGTTATTAAGAAGCTCACTGTTAACATGGTTCCACCTTAGCTCCATGGTGTCCAGAAAAAAAAAAAAAAATGTTGGTTAATAAGACCAGCCCAGATTTTTTCTTCTGTTTTCCTCAAAATAGTATATTTTGATAAATAAGTCAAGCATAATCAACAAACATTATTACAAAACATATTACAAAGTAAATGTAAAGCTAAACTTTGCATATATTCCTGCATTCTATACACATCAAAGTCTTTGATAGTAGAGTCAGAATCGTTGGGAAGGAATTATCATTCTTGGCTTTGAATGTAGACTTAATTGCAAAATACCCTTGAAGGCATAAAATATCTAGAAATTTCAATGACTGGGTGGCAATATAATCCCAACAGTCAGGAATTCTCAAGATAACATACCTCTCACCTAGCAAAATTTTGTCAGAATTAATGCTATTTCACCACTTATTATAAAAGAATATCGCTTTATATATCTGGAAGAAGAAAAAATTGAGTTAATCTACAAAATATCATCTATCATCCAACATGCCTGAACTTCAGAGTTAGAATAATGTAGAACAAATGTAGTATGTAACTTTTGCTTTTTTTCATAGGAAAGGAATTCTGAATGCTTCCTATAGAGTCAGTATTCTGCATTTTTCCTTCCACACTTCAGAAAAGGTTTCAAGAAGCACTAGATAGTCGATACAATTTTGCACACCAAATTCTTCATAGAATGTTAAGTCAAACTAATTGAAAGGTATATGGATATGAAATTACCTCCTTTGGCAATAAATGAACTCTGTCTTCAATGTTACTGTAATACCACAGTATTCAGAAATATAGCTACAAATAAATTGAAAATTGAATCAATAATCCAAATTTTTAATCAGAATAATTATAAGTTGCCAAGTTGGAAAGCTAAGCACATCCCTCTCACTGCAATTGTTTTTAGAAAACAGTTAAATTTGCATAGTTTTCTTTAAAAATTTACCAGTTTTTCACAATTTAATTTACATTACATCAATTTGGAAACTTTGGTAAAGTTATAGAACCGTAAAAAAGAGCAACTTTAATTTTGTAGATTGCTACAGAAATTTGTAACATAATGAATTTTAAAGCAGACTCAGGAATATTCCACTAACAACATCACTGTCATAAACGTTAGGAAGGATTATGTGTTTTACTTTTTTCTGAAAAGTATTCAAAACAGTGATGTGTGCTCAGACCACAAGAATTCTTTCTCTTTTATAGATTAAATTCATTAAAATGTTTCAATGAAATGTTTGCAGTATATAAAATGTAAAAAATAAATTATGTAAGGTATTAGTTAATGATATAGTAATATTAATTAATATAAATAGGTTAAAATATGTGAATATTTAAAGTCAAGGTAACAGTGAGAATGGAAATTTAAATCAGAAACCATTTATGTGTCAAAAACAGTAAAGCTACAAAGAGTTTTAAAGCAGTTTAGTCAGTATCAGACCCTTAAATACTTGACTTGCAACAGACTAAAATAGTGTCTAAAAAATAAAACAATGCTTGGTTGAATATTTTGTGATAATATTCCATCATTACTTGAAATTATTTTTGACATTTTGTCTATCACACTATATCCTTAGAGAAAAAACAGCATGTTTTGTTTTGTCATTGGCATTATTGTTAGTATTTGATGTTTTAGGAAGAAGGCAAAAGAACATTCTCAAATTAGAGATACAGTTTAACAATGTAACTAAGTAGAGTTCACATTAGAAGATATACTGGTGAAGGTACTATGAATTCAGAATTGATGCTCATTAGATCTATGTCTATCAATGTCTCATAAGTACATTGGTGTTGCAACAATGTATTTGAATCTGCCTTCTTGAATCTTAAATACATGAAAACATTTTTAACTTCTTCAGTGTCAAACAAAATGTTAGTTAATGTTGCATCTTTTAAAGTGACATTGAACTTTGAAAATGTTAAGAAAACTGCTCAGTTTTGGCAAACCTATGGCACACATGCCACAGTGGGCTATTTGTACCATTGAAAGTTGTGGAATGTTTGTCATCACCAGCCAGTTTTTTTTATTTTATTTTATTTTTCTGGGTTTTTCTCCGGTACCGGGAACAGAACTCACGACCTTGCGCTTGCTAGGCAGGCGCTTTTGCCGCTGAGCTAAATCCCCAGCCCCACCAGCCAGTTTTTAATACACTGAACCTGTGCCTTGTAACTGTTACCACGGACACTGTATTAGTATATATGTAGCCATTGCTGCTTGACAAAGTACAGGGATCATTTCCTGTGACTCTCTGGTCGCATTTTTGTCAGCCTAGCAATATATGACTTGTTCTACATGTTTCTCTTTGAAGTTAGTTCATGTAAAGGGCATTTCTTTAAATTTTATACACAGTATTTGTTTATAGCAAATCTCTAGCTGTGAATGATTTTCTACCTTGTAATAATGCTGCTTGCGGTTTTGTTTTGTTTTTTTTTTTTTAAACCAGGAACCCGGAAATGTAGGCGTTTCCCAGCTTTCTCATAGGTTTATCATGTACATGCCTGTTACTTGGACAAGTGGCTGACATCCACATTGAGAATTTCCTCTTACCACAGCGCTGATTCATTAACATTGAATGATGACCAAAAGCAACAGAACTCATCTCTAAAAGAAGCTTTTCTGACACATATTTTCTCTGTAAGACATGTCACAACCATGCATGTAGGAACACAAGGCTGCACATCAAGACAAGGCTTGGGGGACACTTTTAGTAGGGGAATCAGGAACAACATATCCCTCGCAAAATTATTCAGTAGACTGTCATTTGGACCTTTCTGAAGTTCATACCTGAAACAAAAGCAGAGTGTCCTCTTGTTCTACATCAGCAAGAGCCATGTACAAGGAATATTCACGTTTTTGTCACTTTGCAGCTGTGATTAACTATGAAATTTGCCCAGGGATTTTATTTAGGGTTGCAAGTATAATTTAATGAATATATATAAACATACATATAAATACATAGAGATAAGTGAAAAATGGGGAGTTGACTTGTTCGAGAAGTTAAACTGAACTTTAGAAAATGTATTTAAAAGTCAGTCATCTCTGGTTTCCTATTGTTTCACATTCCCATGGCATGGCCCTTGTCTTCTGGATAAGCACAATAAAGGTAAAATACAATAGATTTTTGGGAAATCCTATTTGTTTTCATGAACTGTATCAATATATTTTTTTAAAAAGTTCCTAATTCATAAGCTGATTGTTGTTACAAAACTTTTACAAATTATAAAAGCTTTTGAAATGAGTGGTTTTTTGTTTTGCTTTCTGTTTGTTTTGTTTTGAGACTGGGTCTCACTATGCAGTTCAGGGTGGCCTTGAACTCCCTTGTGTAGATCAATCTGGCCTGGAACTCACAGCGATCCTCCTGCCTCAGTGTCCCTAGGGCTGGGATTACAGGCATAAGCCACCACACCTGGCTAAAATGAGCCATTTTTGCTTTTGTGGTGTCTGAAAATGTAAATGAGTTCTTTAAAATAGATTTTTCTTTAATTATTTTTTCACTTCAATGAAAGTTCATTTTCTCATTATGTAACCATAAAAAATTATGCTACGTTAGAACTCACTACTACTTTTCCAGTCCACAAAAAGAAATTGTACTCCAACAATTTACTTTTCTCCCTATTCTCTCTTTTTTTTTTTTTTTTTGGTTTTTCTCTGGTACCGGGACTAGAACTCAGGACCTTGCGCTTGCCAGGCAGGTGCTGTGTCGCTGAGCTAAATCCCCAGCCCCTCTATTCTTTTTTAAACTATGAAAAAGTACAGAAGATGCTTTGAGATTGCTCACACATATAAGTATTTCACCCTCCTATGTCTCTGGGAATGCTTGTTGCTCTGATGAAGACTGTAGTTTTAATTTGCTTCTGCAGAGCACATGTACATGAATCATTCCTGACATACTGATATCAATGTTCTTAGTTGGTGGAACAGATGTTTTGGAAACATTCACTGTTTTGACTTTAAATAATAAAGATGCCAGAGGTCGTAACTTGGTTCTACTCATTCTTTATTTTGAACAACACACATAGGTAAGTCAAGTTCTAAAATTTTTTTAACTCAAAATTTTTTTAACAGAATTTAGCTTATTTCATACTGAAAGCTCTAAGATTAAGCCTCAGTCTAAACACAACAAATCCTTCTGTGATATGAAAAATATTTAAGGTACAATAAAATGTAATTTCATAAGTGTTTATAAAACTTTAGTGGGTTATTTCTAAATGTCTTGATGTTACATAAAAAAGAGACCTGAAATGCGAAGAATAAATACAAATTTCAGAGGTCCCTGCGGCACAAGAGGGTGCAGGGGAAAAAAAGGGAAGTTGTTAACCTTTTTCCCTTTAATTATCTGAATTGGAATTTTGAGGTAGGAGTAGCATGGAAAAGTGCGTGGAAAGGCTAACCTTAGCTCTGGGAAGCAGCAACAACTCTGAGATACTTCGCATATTGTTTATGTTTCTAGCCCAGCAAAAGAAATTGCATCTCAGGATGTTATAAGAATTATGACTATAGTAATAAAAACTATGAATTCAATTATGAATTTCTTACATAAATTAAGAAATAAAATTTATAGTAAGAACATTTCATGTGGTGATTTTATAATTTTTAAAATACAAAAATGCTAAATTTTAAATATTCTCAAAATGCTAAGTAATTACTTGGAATGGGATTATTCAAGTAAATATATATTCCCTACAACAATTGCTTCACCTTAGGTTTGTATGTATACTTAGCTAGTATTTTAAATGAATGCCACAAAGAAAGCTATAATTTTTAAAATTTGTAAATAATTTTATAAATTGTCCTTGGATAAATTTGTGAATAAAATTTAAAAAGAGAGTTGAAAGATAATAAAGCAGAACAATTCTATAGCAAAATGCAAAAATTATTGTATCAATGAAAATCTGAGGGGAAATCTCTGTTTTCTTATGTTAACAAATTGTTGATGTAAAAGGCATTATTATCAAATTCTCTTGCAAAATGGCAGAATAAAAAAGTGATATAACAGTGGGTCTAGTTCCAAAAAGGGATTTAGGAATAGGTACAGTTTGAGGAAATTGGAAGATTCAAATGCTGACAGTAGTGAGGACAGACTCTTAAAATTCTGTAGTCACTAGTTAATTTGATACAGTAAATCTTTACAGAAAGCATTTAAAAGTACAAGCAAATACTTTCTAGTAAGAATTCTGATGATATATATCTTTTAAAAAAGAGGACATTTTGAGAACAACCTTCAAAAACTAGAAGGAAATTTTGCAGATAGAATTAGGGGGAATATTTCATTTTAGTTCTTGGAATGCATGACCAGAAAAGTAGCTAGAAGTTACTGAAAAGATGATTTTTATCAGTTTGAGGAAGAAAATCTGAGGCCAAATTGTCCAAGAAAGGATTGAACAACTGGGCAGAGAGTTATTTAACATGAGCTGACTGGAAAAGTTAAATGGCTTGTACCTCAGATGACTCAAAAATTCCTCCCATGACTAGATGGCTTGTAACATCTTTCCATTCCATTTTAGTTTTTCTTCTCAGCATACAGTGCTATTCAATTACTATCAATTTACAGATCCATATATTCCAAAAGTTATTACACTATTTAACAGAAAGCATTTTAGGTATGATTAATAATATTCTAGGGAGCAAAAAATTTTCAGAGAGATAGATTAATCTTGGGAAGGAAATTAAAAAATGAATTAAATTTCATGATAACAATTATTTTTATCATCTTACTAACTACATTAGTTCTAATAAAATTTGAGATGACTAGCTTTGAACTTTACAAATTGTGCAGCTGTGGATGGAGTTAAACCTATTGATGGTCATATGAAAAGTCTAAGGAATATTTAAATGGATTTCCTAAGTTATGAAAAAGCAATTAGATTGTAAAATATGTTTTGTAGATATGTTTTATATATATTAGTTTTTTACAACTAAATAAAGAAAATTCTCTAACTTCTTCTACAGAATATATCTGGCAAATGATATTTTCCCTCCAGAGGAAGTATGATAGGCTAAAATGAGTGCAGAATAAAAATTACATTCTGAAATAATTCATATTTTTATATTTTACAGAAAGAGTGAAAAAAGTGAAGCTATCTCTTAATTTAGAGATCATTTTCTACTATTTAACTAAAATATGAAACATAAAAAGAAGAGAAATCCTTAATTATACAAACTATAACAGCTTTCAAAAGAAGAGGCAGCTGTAAAATATTCCTATACTGAATAATCAAAGTGCAATATTGATTTTAGGGTTTTATGGAAAGTGTTTAGTTGTTAGATAACAAAAGTGAATTATAAAGGCTTTTTGAAAGAATTCATAACCTGATGTTATAATTTATATGAAATATTTCACATAGAATGTTCAGATCAATATTTGCTATGCTATTTAAATATGAATCATGAGTTCCTGGTTTATAATCATGTATTTTATTTTACATTAAGATAAATCTGCAAAATAACAAACAACAATCAGGCACTAGATTTTTTAGAGAAACAATTTGAATGATATGAGGCCAAGTCAGACATGCATGACCTGAATTGATAATGCTAGCACTTCCAATTTTGCCTTGAATTCATCTGGATCACCTCACATCACACTTTGAAGTAAATGAAGATATAACAGTGAATGTGAGCCCTTCCTATATTTAAGAATCATAAGCATTTCCAAGGTTACATATAAGATGATTTAGGGGGATGTCTTGTTTTTACATTATCTGCCCCACTAACACATTACAAAAATGCAGATCATGAAGCAGGTACTGAATAATGATATTCATGGAAGAGAAGAAAATTAACATTAGTTGTAACCCTGCAGTGCCGATTATACCATAGGCATCAAACCAGTTTTTAACAAATTGTAAAGTATTTAGTTAGAATTATAAGAGTTAGTGTTAAAACTCCATTAAGTGTCACCTGCAGATTTACCTCATTGGGAACTGTGAGCCTGTATAGCACATATTAAAGGAACAGAAGGAGAATTATACCCATACACACACTGGAGTTTGGAAAAAAAAACTGTGCTACCCAATGGTAATTGATATGCATTATGGTAAAAAAATATATAATAGTTTAAAAAGTATAAATCCCATCTTTCTTCCTGTTCAGTCTGTACTTGATTGGCATGCTCATCAGCATTGTGACATTAACGGAGACCTTCAAGGGAATTATAACGATGCATTTTCCCTAGGGCCACCATTTATGCTATAAATTACGAATGTATTATTATGCTGCCACTTTGGATGTGAAGAGCTTATGTTAATTAAAGGCTAAGAAAGTGTACATGAAGTACAACTATTTTAATTAAGATTAAAATAAGGCATTGTGTCAATATAGTCCTCAGTGGGAATGATGGCTTAATGTGTCACCTCATTTTCCTGTCTGTGTCACCCAGCCATGTCGCAGGCTTGCTTTTATTTCTTACCTTTTAGGGATATGAAACTGAAGGTCAGCTAGAGATCAACTTTATGCTTGCAGCATTGCTATATATAGGCAATTATCGAGAGAACACTGAGCACTATCCTTTCTGAGATAGTTACAGAACTTTAAAATAAAGAATTCGATATTTTAGGGGCTGGAAATCATATTTTGGATTACTTATAAATGTGTTATTAAAATAAATAGAAATTATTTTGTATGAAGGCAATAACAAAACATAAAACACATAAGTTGGAATCATACAGCAAGTGCATTTCAGTGCGATACTTTTCAAATATGGAAGTTTGGACTTTTTCTGTAATTTAAAATTAAACAACTAAACAAAATAATAGAAATTCAACAATGGTTTTTATATTGCATATTGTTGTCTTCATATTCCTTATTCAGATTATAAAAGAGTAATAAGAAATGAAACAACTGTGATGTAACTTTTTCTCCCAAATCGAAAATAAATACAATTGTTACTTTTTCTCTTTTGAATTGTTACAGAAGCGAATATTACAAAATTGAGTCGAGTTTCTTCTTTAATTTACAGTAACCTTATTTCCCAATATCAGCGAAGTTTATAAAGAAAATTTGTTTTTTTCAAAGTATGTAACAAACACTTTATTGCAGAAAACACTGAAAACATCATGGCACTTCTCAGCAATAAACATGTCAATCTTTTATTTTTGTATGAAATAAAAATTGTTATAAGTATTTAAGTGACACTTTCATTAAAATGAAACTACATCTCATTTTATTAGGAGAACTCATGCCTAACACAGAACTATACTCAGGTGACATTTTCTTTCATTTCTGCAAGAAGTACAAAACCTCAGGGTTGAGAAGACTTGTAAATGTTTAATTTTGTCACTCCAGCAAGCCAATAACCATGCACGGCTGTGAACGCAATGCTGAAAACAGGTGAGCCCGCGCACTCCTAAGGGAACTCTGCGGCTGAATCATTTAGAGCAGCACACCTAAGCTGACGTTGTTTGGACTCTGGCAGAACGAAAAGACATAAAGTCAAAAGTAAGAAAGTATAATTAAAATTTTTCACTTGACAGTTTACTTCACTTTAATTGGCGACTTAACACCTGCGCTTGTTCGGTGGAAAATGTTCTATTTTTAACAGGAGGCAAGGTTCCTTCAAAGATGATGCCAAAAAATTATATAGGAAATAATGTGGGGAGCTACATCACGCATATGGAACCCAATAAACCTTGTTGTGACCTTATAGATACTCATATTTGTTTAACTGGGCATTTTGGGGAGCATGTAATTTGTAGCTGTTTGAAAACACAAGAAAACCTAGCATGATGGGAAGTTTTAAGGGGTTATGTAAAAACAGAAGGGACCCCTCAAACTGTATGTGGTAAACACTTAAAAAATTTTTTTAAAAAACTTTAGAGTCACCTAATTTGATTTGATTCTATTTATTTATTTAAGTTTTTCTTCTGTACCGGGAACCGAACTCACGACCTTGCGCTTGCCAGGCAGGCGCTTTTGCCGCTGAGCTAAATCCCAAGCCCGTTTATTTTCATTTAATGCTAGTGTACATTGAATTCATTTCATTTTATTCATTTATTTATTTGTTCCGGTACCAGGAATCGAACTGAAGACCCTGAGCTTGCTATGCAGGCGCTGTGCAGCTGAACTAAATTTCTGGCTTTTCTTTTTTATTTCCTGAGATCTTTTTAAACTGATTTTTATTGCTAAAATGATTTGTATATTCTATGTATTGCAAAACAATGTAGCATACCCAATAAAAGCAAAATCAATAATAAATACTTCTTACTTTTTATTGGATAGAACTGTTTTGCATGGCGTTCCTAAGGCTATTTAAGAAATTTAAAATTCTGTGAAGAGCTTAATTATATGTTCTTCTTTGCTTCACCTGTTCTTGGCGATGTACCAATTGTAATCACTCATCTACACCTCTATACTGAATGGTTTGTTTTGCAAAACTCCACTCTAATATGAAGAGAATAAATTTTCTGACATCCCTTCTAGTACAAATTGGTTAGTATATCCTAAAGTATACAAGGTATAGAAATATAAACAGCTTGTACAGAATAAGTAAACACACAAATATTACTATTTTCTTGAATTCCTATCTACTGGCTTGGAGGACTGGCTTTATTTTTGGGCAGAATGTAAGAATTTTCAGTGTTGCTTCTTTTGCTATGCTAATTTCAAGATATTCCTATATTTATAGTACATATTACTGTGTATTGCTAGCATTTATTAATTCAACTATACTTCTCAATAATAAACATCTGTACTGCCAAATAAAATTTAAAAATATGACAATCATTTTATACTTAATGAAATTTCTATTCACATCCTCACATTCCATTTATAAGCCAAAATTTTGCTTTCCTATGTATCAAGAAAAGGGGAAGAATTAAATAAAATGTACACCAAATACAAAGTTTTAAATAGGTAAAGTAAATTATCCTGGACCTTATTTGAATTTTTATGTATTAAAATTAATATGTATGATTCCATGTGCTATTTCTTAAACTGTAATTAATAGGAATTTTTTCTTTTAAAAATATCTCCTAAAACTACAAAGAATAATAATTAAATGTTGAACTACTGTGTTCTCTTCACATTAGAGTGGAACTTTTCAGAGAATCCATTAAGTATAGAAGCACAGATATGTGATCACAATTGGTATAATGCCAAGAACAGATGACGCAAAGGAGGACACATATTTAAGCTTTTTGCAAACTTTAAAGTTACTTAAATATTTAAAATGTAATATCAAAAGTTTTTTATGCTATATTTATGCACACATGATGTGGTACTGCATTTCTGGGATTTTTTAAAGCTATAATTTTATTGAAATAAAAAATGAAGCCTACTAATTTGCCATAAAACAGGAGCTATAGTTTCATGGAAACAAATTCAATTTAAGTCAACTAGGAATTTCCTCTGATATTTTGTCTATGTAATTCAGGCTCTATTTTGACTTGCTACATCAAAAGTGTAAATTCAGACAATCTTAATGTACCATTCAGGATGGCACAGTCATACCTCTCATCTTTCATAATTTGTAGGCATGGTTGGTCTAAATCTACACGTTCACTGCTCTGTTATAATGTAAAGTTCTTCTGTGTTTATTGAAAATGAGCAAAATACAAGGGTCATCTAAAATATGAATATTTTAATTCTTACAAATATTTATTATAATAAAATACACATTGACATTAATCACCCTCAAAATACTACCCCTCATTTCAAACGCCTTTATCTTCTTGACACTTTCTGAAGCAGTTCTGGAACTCCTTTTTCTGTCTTTAGTTTTTCTGTCCTGGTTGCTTTGACATCTTGAATCCATTCAAAAGATTTATGCTTGATGGTTGTTTCAACTTGGGCAAAAGGCAGAGGTTGCACAGTGCCAGATTCGGTGGAAAGGTAGTTGGGCACACACCATAATGATTTTATGAGCCTGCTTTCTGTTGAATGGCACTTGGTAGGAGCATTCCCTATATTTTTTATCACAGCTCAAAACAACACTCATGAAAAAGGACTTCCAGAACAACTTTGCAGTGATCCATAGAATAAACATTTTCTTCTTGTTATTAGAAGATCCAGTATAATCATTTTTTACTATACTTCATATACATGAAATACAAACATAGCCTCTGTCTTCACTTGGTTCTAAAGAAGTAAAGAAATAGAAGAAATAATAAAATCATTTAAATGAGCTCATCCTCTTTAGAAAAGACTGCTCTTAAGCCAGAAGCTTGCTACAAAGTATTTAAAATATTCTATTCATAACTTCTACACATTCTTGATCCCAATATGGTTTAGTACCTGTACAAAAGAGGTAACACATTTGTAACTTAGATTTTTTTATCTCTATGTAATAATATTAAGAATGCCTCTGAAAAATTATCTTTATTTTGTCAAATAATCAGAAATATAAAATATTTTACCATTTGGTGAAATAATCTAATTTAATTATGGAGATCTTTTCCTTATTTCTCAGTTAATATAAATTTGAACAAGGCAGAATTTAAGCAAGTTTCTGTGAGGCTTATGAGATCAGCCTTATCTTCACTATGGCATGTATGACCTTTAATGCCCTTAACAGGAAAAAGGATTTATGAGAGTACAGAAAAATGGCATTTTTTATTACTTTTATACGAGTGTCTATGTAGATGGCCTTATACTGATGTAGAAGGTAATTTAAAATAATTATTATATTGATGAGATCCTGGATCATATCTTTCAAAAGTTGATAAAACCTTTTAAAATTGTGGAATTAAAGGAATTACATCTAGTACAAAACGGGTTGCAGAATTTGGAAGCACAAGAGAAGCAACACTGTATTAACAAAAGAAGGGTACCACTGGGTGAATAGAACCTTAGTCCTGATAATCACAGGAAAGATAATACGCCATTAGTCAGCTAGCTTTTGTTAGGTATGAAGTGTATAGTTTTAATTTCTTCTCACCAGTTCCATAACATGTATGCACAAAAGTACTCTGTCTCTGTCTGT
>NW_004955407.1:7575064-7602926 GCF_000276665.1 Chinchilla lanigera
CACACACACACACACACACACACTCTCTCTCTCTTTTTCTCCCTCTCTCTCTCTCTACCAAATATCTCTGAAAATTCTACTTGCATCTCTCGATACAAGGTGAAAAGACTTGTTCAAATATAGGTCAGGAAAACTGGGATGTTTGGAAGTCCACGTGCGTTGATTTCATTGATCCATGACCTCATGCCAATGAAGAATCAAACATAAAGCTGAAGATTAAAAGTAAAACATTTTTATATTTCAGAAGAGTTTGAGCCCTTTACATCAGGAGCAGTTCCCTATTCTCATGGAACATCCATTCAGCGATAGAGAAGTGTCACGGTTTGGGGGATATTTTGCAAGGGAGAGCAATATAATACAGGACACATATTGTATAAGATAATTTATAATAGTCACCCAAAAAATCATATACAAGAGAGTGCAGGAAAGATGTCCACACACGGTAGACCAGGAATCCAGCTGAGGGTCTAGATCCCACAATAATGCCCTGCATGAGTCCAGCTGAATACGTACAGCCTATAACAATGCCTCCCACAAATCCAACTGGAGGCCCAGAGCCCATAACAACACTTCATGTAGGCCTGCTTCATGGATCTGCTCTGGGAAGACCCAAAGGTCAGTGGTGGAATCTAGAAAGTCTGTGCCAGCAGGATCTGTGCTAACGAGCTGAGGTTATCTGCAATGGAGCCAGGAAGTAACGTTCAGAAGAACCAGAGCTCCCCTGAAAGGTACCACAGTCACCCTCAGCAACAGTGAGATCTCAAGCTCCTCTGATGGTAAAGACAGCTGAGTTCCTATCAGGAAAGCCAAAGCAGCAGGCTTCTCCAGGAGACTGGAAGTGCACCATCTTCCCCTCTGAAGTCAGGAAGCGATGCTCAAAGTGAGGACCAGAGCTCCCCGAAAATGAACCAAAATTATTCTCAGTGCCAACAAGGTCCCAAGCTCCTCGGAGGATGAAAACAGCCAAGTTCACCAGGAAAGCCAGCCTAACAAAGTCCTACAACAGAACCAACAGCTCCTTACAGCTTCCACCAGCTCCCAACAGCCTTTCTCTGCTCTCAACAGCCTCACTTCTTCTCCAGTTCTACCTCTTATGGTGCTGGCAGCAATCCCCAGGTGGGCCTCCCACACCCAGCAGCACGCTTACTCAGTTCAGCTGGGTGTTGTAAGTTGACCACCAGTTGTCAATCCACTACAAGGAGGCATGGGCTACTTTGAATTTTTATTTAAAATGAAACACATTCATGTTCTATTTACAGAAGGCACACTTAGAATTGTTAGGAGGAGACACTGTGACCTTATAATCCTTTGGATCTGATGTATTACATAAAACTTCCTGTTTGAGATTCAGCCATGTGTTAGTTTTCATTCTAGTGTCCCAGAAAATGCCTAAATTCAGATACATTTCTCTCTCCCCAGTTAGAGTTCTCTGTTATGAAATGACTTTCAAATGTATACAATCAGTCACCTGATAACAGTATTATTAAACCCTGTTGTAAAACTCTTTAATACAACCTATCAGAAGGCCTTTGAAACTATGTGGTAAATTGCTAGGGAAACAGATATCACAAAAGAATAGGGAGGCATAGCTTCCCCTTGTTAATAGTTATGATTTTTCAACCATTTAAATAACAGTGGAAATAAAATTTAAATTCCATCTTTTTAAACATTTACATTTTAGGTGGAGTAATTAAGAATCTTCCCTCCCAAACTATTATAACACATTCACAATATGAAAATCAAATGTATTTATGCAAATAAGATTATATTGGACCTATAATTTCAATTTTTGTTATGTATGTTTCCATGTCTTCTTGTTTCATGCTACAATTGCTGTAAAAATACAGACTTTGCATTATAAATTATACTCACTATAAAACGTAAAGTGGTATTCCTTTTGATGATAATTCTTAGCAATGAAAGAATAACGTTTTCAAAAAGTTATTTTCTGAAGATGGCAGTTTAATGTCTAGATCATCTAAATACTTTGCAATACAAAAAATTATAAATTGCATGTTTCACTGAGGAGCAAATGAGTTTTGTTTCAAATGAGAATAAGTTACCTGCTGGGACCCTGATGTCGTTATTTTCTACTCTGCTTCTCTGTTCTTAACTCAGCAGCAATAAATAAGAACAAGTTCTGAAGGTCATTGTGAGCTTTAAGTATGAACTACTCTGAGTGTCACAAACTGTTCCTGATGCCAGTGGAGCCTTTGAATTGTGAAACATTACATTATGAGGTTTTGTATTACACATACTCATCATCTTTTTTCCATAGACATCATAAACATCACAGAATTTCTAGTGAGTTACCCATAGGCACAAAGTTAAATGTGCATCATGAGGTAAAACGTTTCTTTTTTTAATTATAACTAAAAAGAGAAAAAAATGAAATCTGAGAACACATTAATTTATATATCTTTTTAATACCAAGAAAAAGGTAATTTTTGTTAGTCAAATATAATTAGTTGATAAGAAGGTAATTGATAAGCAAATTAATTTTGATTTTGCTAAAATCAGTTTGAATTCTGGTGACCTAATTTAATATATAGATGATATTGCTACACGTACTTGCTCGAGTATCTATGGCTGACTGAACATGCAGGATACTGAAGTGTTTGATTTATTTTTATGGTTGTGGTTATTTTTTTTCAGTTACAAATCATCTGCTGGTGTTCTTTACACAATCATTTGAAGCTTACATCTGAGTGTGTGTAGTGAACTGTGAGGAATGGAAGTTAACGATGTTTTGGGGGATTTTCAAACATGTATTTGGATTATCATGTCAGGATTATAAAGCAAGGATTATAAAGTCAGCAACTCTTTTGCCTATAGTACATAATAATCTATTCTAAAAATACAGGATAATAACTCTAAGTTTTTGGTCTTTTTTGAGATAGAGTCACATTATACAGTTCAGGATAGCCTTGAGCTCACTTTGTAGCCCAGGCTGGCCTGAAACTCTCAACAATTCTCCTGCATCAGCCTCCCAAGTGCTGGGATTACAAATGTGCACTACCATGCCCAGCTAATCACTCTAATTTTTAAAATATGTGATACTTATAAGTTATACAGGTCAATGTAGGGTACTGGGTATCTGATATGTCTGATTTCTCTTTGTATTTACAACTCAGATTCTCACTACTTTTGAGCATTATATATTGAAATATGTTTACATTGTTAATTAAAATGGCATAAATACACATGCTGATTATTAACTTCATTCTTCATTTGGCAAAATATAAATTATAATCTATAAAATTATTATGGACATTCAGCACTTAAACATATATGTCTTTGGTTTTAGTTTTACTCTTAAATCTTACTATTTTGTCAAGTATTTGTGAAGGTTCAATTTCATGTAATCAGATGGAATCTAAACAGATAGAATCTAAACAGATCACATAAATACAAAATACACCTAGTTCCATAAAATATAAATAAAAAATCTAAAGTCTCTCATGCTAGTGTAAGTTAGATTAATTTAATTGTTAAAAGGTGCTGCTAGAGGTTAATGAGACCAATCATGAAATTAAAGATAAAGGCTGTTAGAGTGATGCATGACAGTTGCATTTTAGAAATCTGAAAATGAATCAGTTGTCTCTTTTGCTGATAGGTTCAATGATGGCCCGAGAAAAGGATGTGCCTTTAATGGTATTATGAGAAGTAGACATTTTACTCAAATAAATGAAGTACAAGCTAAAAGGAAAAACCCTTATTGGCACATGTTTGACCCTAACTTAGAAAAAAATACGACAGAATGAATGCAGCTGATGATTATATTTAAAATACAATTTTAATTTTAAAAAATTGGAAGACTATTTAAAAAATAGATTCATTTGGAAGAAGACTAGCTACTAGACATAGAATGTTGACATCTTTCTCTTGAAGTATACTCCTTTAAAGAACTATATAATTGTAGGAAATCTCTATTAGAGTAATATAAAGTAAATGTTTTCAACTTAGAGGAGAGGCTATTCCTGCGTCAAGACGAGGTACGGTAGAATAAATACTCAAAGGCCTTCAGTGCTGCGGTCATGTCCACTTACTAAGCATTGTGAGATGCGCGATAATATTTGATAACCCATTCAAAAGACGTGGCTCACATGCCTCCCAGAGGAAAGAAGTCTGCAGTTTGGACCCTTTGTTAAATAAGTTCTCAGCGCACAAGAAGATTCTCTATCATATATTGTGTTTGCTTCAAGGATATGCTAGAACAGTGAAGGAGAAACGTAGCTATTTCATAGCAGACAATAAAAGAAAGGAGAGTGAAAAAAATTCTAAATAGTTTAAAAGTACAAATAGTGGAATATAACAATAAGGAGGTAGATAAATTTAGTAAGTTAATTTTCTGGGAAATTATATGCCCTAAGACATGAAATAGCAGAAGATTCTTATAAATTCTACTGGAGAGTTTAAATAATTTAGGAAGGACTTTAAGAGCATGAATACTATTTGTGTAAAAGTGAGAATACAGTTACTTTTAAATACAATATGATACTTTACTTCCTCTGAGGTTTTATAATAGCAAAGAAATGTTCTCTTATTTTCTTTATATCTGACTATACATCTTTAGAAATAGTCTTAAAATAAAAAATATAAATCATATGTGTATTTTACATATGTAATATCTGATAACATGCTTGAATATATTAACATATATAGAATTAGAAATAGTTTCTAATTCATGAACATGTTTGATGCACATAAGATATGTATACCGGTCAAATATAATTGACTCTCGAAATATCTAGTATGTTGATTCAATTTATAATCAAAATATGGCTTAAAAATTATTAATATATATTTATATATATGTATCAACACATTCATACACATATACAAATTTATAAAATAAATTAGACATCTCCCCATTAATTTCTAAATTAACATACCTAATTAAATTTCCAAAATTAGTAAAATTCTTAGGTATCTCAATTTTAATGGATATAGAGTTTCTGTTTCAGGTAATACAAGGGTTTTGGAAATAAATAATGGTGATTTCAAAACTTTGTGACTTAATGCCACTGAGTTGTACTTTTAAAATGGTTAGAGTAGTAAATTGCTTATTAGATTTATTTTACCAAAGTTAAATAAAAATTAAACATGACTTTAAAAATCCGCCTACAGTATTTTATGTTCTGTCCAGATTATGTTTGAGGCAACAAGGGAAGGACTATTTTGACCAGTGCTTGTTAATCAACACTGAGTATGTTTGTGTTTAGATTTTAAGTGAGATAAAGAACTGTTTGATGATCATTTATAGTTTCTTTAAATATCTAAGTACGATAATATTCTGTAAAAAATTTTTGTAGTATATACATAGCATATTATTTTTTCTCAGATTTTGATCAATATTTTCAAATAAATATTTACTGTTCAACATCAAAACTTAAGTATTTCTATTTCTGTTACTGTTTTTCAAATTAGATACCTTTTCTATACTACAAAGCTTTGAATACATATTTTAAAAATGCGCTCTCTGCTTTATAATGCTTTCTATGTCATATGTCATGAATATAAACCTCAGGGCCAGAGAATTCTCAGTTGAGCCATCAATAAAAATCCTCAAAATTCCCTTTGAATATATCAAACTAAACATCACAGCAAACATGTTTAAACAGATATTTACGTATCTTTTTCACAATTTCCATTTACCTCCTTCCACTCATTGTCCCAGTACGGGGATATGTTTTTCAAAAATGGAATTACTCATTACAATCAAGAGTAGCAATTCAAGGAGATTTTCAGTCACTCCAGGCCTTGAAAACCAATTTAGAAAAAAGAAACCAAGAAACAACCTTAATGATTCCTTTTTATCTAAGGCCCCTGTAAAACTCTCTGAAAGTCATGTAGACTATTTTAACAAGGAGAAATATGACTGTAGCCAAAATAAACCCTAACTGAATCATTAAACATAGAATTTGGAACTTTAATCAAATTTAATTCCATTTTTCAGTGCGAAAGTGTAGTGGTGCCGTGGGACCTCCTGCAGGAAATGTGAGAAATCTCCCATATCCAAAGGAGAGTAGAAAATTCAGAAAATTACCTTTAGGAAATATTAAATACCCACTAAGAATAGAAATAGTTTGGATTTACATAAACATTTTTAAACACATCGCTTTTCCCTAATATTTTTTAGGTAAAATCTTCACGAAACTTTCTCTTTTTGTACTTATGAAGCGAGAAGCTGCCGGATAGGAAATGGTGACTAGTGTCCCTTTGATCTGTTTAGTGCTTTCTACTTTCATTTTTCTCTGGCTTCTCATGAAGAACAAGTTTCTTTCTAATGCTCAAGGAGCACTACTAACATCAATAGTTTGCTCATCAGGGTATTGTTCATCAGGTTATGTATATTTTAAAAGTACAGAAGGAAAAAAGGTAAAAATAAAGAGCGACTGTCTTTTGAAAGTTTCACTTTGATTGCTATCTCGTCCTGACAGAAATCCTAGCCCAAGAATTTTAAAATGCTTACAAGAATTTGACGTTGTGTTGCAGGACATTAAAGCATTTTTCCCGTCTGAAACCTCGGTGGTAATCCCTGTATTATTACAGCGCCGCAGATCCTCCCTCCCCCATACACCCTGCGCTTATGGGTGGGAATTAGAAAAGCTTTACCACGTTGGAAACAAATCAAAATGCCCGTTCTGACTTGTTCATGAAATCATTGTATTCTTTTTATTCATCATTTTAATAGTCATGCTGTTAGTAGATTGTCACCAACTAAGAAAGTTATTCATTTAAGTAAGAATCCATTCACTCTTTTGACATTCACAGAAGAGGTTTAAGCAATCTGAATAAACTGACTTGCTTGTCTGTCAATAACCCTACGGATAAATTAACCATTTTGGTAAGAACTTTGCTTAGTATGGGTAACACCTACTGAATATTCTGGATTGATTTATATCACACAAAAAAAACATACATTTAGGATCTAACCATGATACATGACTTGTGTATATACTGAATATATGTATATGTGTATAATGAGCACTGGAAAGATTAATGAAGGTATCGTCAGACCTAAAATTCAAAACAACACAAATACTACACTCATCACTGAGAACATGTGTGATGTGTACTTCCTCTTTTATCAAACGCAAATCTGAGATGTTTTAGTAGCAACAGACTTTCTTATTCTTTTTTAAAGTTAATTTTCTTTTTATTGGTACTGCACATGTTTGCAGCTACATGAGGACTGCATCTTTGTGAGCAGCTGGTACGCATACACGACACATCTAAGTCAGTTTTCCATCTCCTTCCCCTCTCCCTTCCCTTTGCTCAATCTTTTCTCACCTTCCCATTTGAGAAGGACCTATCTTCCTACTTCTTATTATCTATCTTTCCTTTTGCTCTTCACCTGTACTTCGGGTTTCTCATATAAGAGAAAACATGCAATATTTAAGGGTGCATGTGTCTAATTGATTTCATTGAACATTATGACCTCAAGGTTCATCTATTTTCTTATAAATGACTCAAATTTATCAGTTTATCTTTATTTATGGCAGAGAAGTACTCAATTGTGAGTAAATACCACAATTTAATTATCCATTCATCTCCTTCCAAGACTTAGCTATTATAAATAATGCTGCTATAAGTATAGGTACACATGCATCACTTTATATGTTGTCTTTAACACTTTTGGGAAGATATACAAAAGGGAAATAGCTGGGTCAAATGGAATTTCTGGTGTTATTTATTAGAGGAATCTCCATATTCATTTCCATAGCGAGCGTACTAATTTATATTTCAACTGGAAATGTAGAGAGGTTCTTTCCCACCCTAACCTCAGGCTCACCAGCATTTATTATTGTTTTGTTTATTGATGATGGTCATTCTTGCTGGGGTAAGATGGAATCTCAGTATTGTCTTAATTTGCCTTTCTCTAACTGTCAGAAATGTTGCATATTTTTTCGTATATTTATTGGCCATTATTACTTCTTTTGTGAACTGCCTATTCATTCTCCTTGCTTGGGTTTTGAGTGGGTCTTTATTGGGAGGGGGTTCTGATTTGTCTGAGTTCCATACATAGTTTAGATATTAGTCCTTTAGGCAAGCAGTAGCTTGCAGCTTTTTTTTTTTTTGCTATTCTTTAGGCTTTCTGCTCAGTCTGTTAGTTGTGTCCTTTATTGTGCAAAAGGTTTTTAATTTGATATAATCCAATCTGTTGATTCTAGTTACTATTTCCTTTGTAATCAGTGCCTATAGTGCACCTATGGCTTCAAAAGTTTTATTTGTTTTGTCTTCTAGTAAGTTATGTATTTCTATTTTAATGTTTATTTGATCCATTTTGAGATATGAGATGATATGAGAGAGATATGTGTCCAGATTCAATCTTCTGTATGTGCATCAGCAGTTTTTCCAGGACTACTTACTAAAGAGTCTATTTTTCCTCCAGTATATATTTCTCACCCCTTTGTTGATGATCAAATAGTTGAACGTGCTTGAGAGCACTTCTGTAGCCTCTATTCTATTCTATTAATCCTCAAGTCTGTTTTTGTGCCTATACCATGCTGTTTTTATTAACATGGCTTTGTAATATAATTCCTAGTCCAAGATTATATTTAAAATGATTAAAGGTGCAACTTTGCTCTGCTGAGAAAACATATAAGGCTTATCCTTTATGAGAAGTAAGATGTATTCTTACCAAAACTAAAATCAACCTATGAAGATATATTTTGAGGATAAAATTAAAATAAAACTAGCCATATAATTGAAAACATAGACATTATTCATTGTTCTTATTATTAAGTTTTTTATTCTGTCAAAAAGAAACTACTGGGGGCTGGGGATTTAGCTCAGTGGCAAAGCGCCTGCCTGGCAAGCGCAAGGTCGTGAGTTCGGTTCCCGGTACCGGAGAAAAACCAAAACCAAAACCAAAACAAAACAAAACAAAACAAAACAAAAAGAAACTACTATTGTGTTTCTTGCTTATCATATAACTGAGGACATTCAAATGAGTATCATATAGCAAATTTCTGTCATCTCTCTCAAAGACAAAATGACTTGGCCACAGGGTTCAACACAATGGGTAATATATATGATATGATATGAATATGATTTTACAGAAGATTGTTTATGTACAAGATAAAAATAGCAAAATGTTCAAAATAATAGTGTAGGAATTCCTCTAAATTTTCCATAGGCATTAGTTCACTGAAGCATTCCTGCTCCCTGTAGATTCAGTATTATTATTTTATCCATTATTCTGAGTGAAACATATATGGTGAGGAAAGGCACTTAAGTGAGGTACACGTTAGCTTTTCCATGGGTAAGAAATTAGGAACTGTGGAGTCTGTATGTGAAGCTTCACATTAGCTATCGCCTTATACTGGCTTTTCTATAAATTGTACATATTAGTTTGACAATCAGTAGAATGCATTTTGTAAACTTATGAAGCTTTCAAGAAATTTAAATTTACTTTGAAAGAGCAAGTTAAATTTATTTAGTTGAGCTTAATATGTAAAAAATGCAATTTAAGTTAATAATTCAATAGGGGTATAAAGTAACCAAAATTATTATCTGCTTATATTATATTATTAGTTTATATGTAGTTTTATTGCTTTTATTATAAAAGTAGTAATATTACCTTTAGCTCAAAGCCATAAACTTAATCAGAATTAACATTCAAAAGTCTATTCTAAAATTTTAAAAATTAACATAAAATATATATATACCCTGAAGTACATCATTTTCACACTAAAGATTTACCTGGTGAATCAAATAAAACAATATCCCAAACTGTATAGCCAAACCAATGCTTAATTTTGGTTTACTTTTCCATATTCTAGTGGACTGTCATCAGAAATAAAATTAAAAAAACTTTATGTCTTCCTAAATCTGAACAGCCAAGTTGCCAGTAAGGAATCCTTAAGGCAGTTGTTATATAACACACAGGCACTTGGCTGAATAATTAGAATAGATCTGCGATACAGAGAACTCAGAGTCTTTTCTTCAGAGTGAATTTCAAGCTAGCAACTTGACAGTTCAGATAAATAGCTGCAAAGCTTCCATCTAAGGGAGCAGCTGAGGTGGAGATACTTTGAGGTGCCATGAAATTACATAGCTTTTGGGAGGAGGCAAATGTGGATTTGAATACTTACTTAAGCACTTTCTTGATATGTAATTTAATGAAAATGTTTAATCTCTTCAAACCTGTTTTTTCTTTTATCTTTAAAATCAGAAATTGCTGGAAACAGCAGAGCCTATCTACACTCTCAGCATTCTAGGAAGCTTAGGCTGGAGGGTCACAAGTTAGACCCACATATGGGCAACTCAGCCACTTAACAAGACTCTATCTCCAAAATAATAATAATAAGGATGATGATGATAACAATAATAATAATAACAGAGCTAGGGACGTAGGTCGATATGAATACCCTGGGTTTATTTCTTGTAGCATACAACCAAAAAAAAAAAAGATAAGAAAGTTGATAGTAAATATTATCTTTGTAAGGTTGCCATGATTTTTGTAATAAAATTACATAAAGTAGTATAATCTGGTATACCACAGACACTCAAAGTGGTTTAGTTCTACTTCATTACACCTAGTGTATGAAATATCTTCTTATTCTTATAAACAGTTACCTTTTTCAATGTTCATTAGGCATAATAATTCATGACTTATAGAAGTAACCAAAGGGGTAATTGACGAGTGATTGAAACGTACCCCATACTGTATGGCACACTGGAAGTTTTAATGACTTCAAATTCAGTATACAAATTCACATTGATTTCCTTTCAGCAGTTTCCAAAGCCTTCCTACTGTTGTTTCTGCTTCCCTACCACCCTGATTCTTAGCTCTGCAATTCATTAGATTTCAATGTAATTTCAAGGCATTAGGAAAATGAAAGAGTTTCACTTCAATAAAACATTATAGAGCACATCCCATATTCAGCTTATTTCTGCGATAATTACTTTCTCTAGCTTGCTTCTTACCCCCAGAAATGAATAAGTTTCTATGTAATTTTAAAAAATATTCAGTTCTGGTCATTTCCTCTGACCATTTCTGAAGATGAAATGAAGATGCAAATTTCACTGCTACTTAAGAATCTTGTTAAGTCACTCTATAATGACACTCAAATTTTCAGTGATGGATATATCTAACTTAAGCCTAAAATCATTAATAACAAGGCTTAGTTCTTTCATATGTTATTGAAAATTGAAATTTATTCATTGAAATTTATTCATTGAATTTATTCATTGAAAATTGAGTGTTATTGAAAATTATTATTTTCAAAATTTCAAATTCTTAACACTTTTATAAAAATGTTGAATCTAATCAATATTTGCAAAATTAAAGACTTTGAGAACATATTGACCTCTGGCTTTTGGACTGTGATATATTATGCTGTAAGAAAGCTTTATCTAAATCATGGGAAACAATAAATACTTCAGGCATAAATGAAAAGTCTACCTGGCTGTGAAATGATTCTAAGCTAATCATGCTAAATTTAGTTTTCATTCTATATTGTGATGTAATTAAAATGACATAAAACCTTTATTAGAATCTCATATTAGAGCTCGGTGTGGTGGTGCTTGCCTGTAATCCCAGCACTCAGGAGGCTGAAGCAGAAGAATCCTTGCAAGTTTGAGGCCAGCCTGTGCTACATAGTGGGATGAAGGCCAGCCTGAACTGCATAGAGAGACCTTGTCTCAAAAAGACAGAAAAAAAAAAGGAAAATAACTCTCATTTTGGAGTTCAATAATATTTTTAATTCTTATTTCATGGGAAGTTGATTTTTCTTAGTGAGCTTTGGAACTATGTGTTTAATGCAGCTCAAGATTTTCATACTTTACACCTCCACTAAAGTGATTTATAAGGGTACCATCAGATGGAATTTCTGTTACATTCTTCAGAGTTCAGACTGTTTAACCCGTTGCTTGTCAAAAAAGGTAAGAGTTCTTTCAATATCACTGCAGAAGATAAGGGCAAAATCCACTATATAGGTAGAGATAATACAAAAAGAAGTCTGAAGAATTGTTATGGAAAAATGTATGCTTCAGGATAAACAATCTGAATAAATCACTCATTCTATTTTTTGTAGTATTCATAAATTAATACTGAAAAATTGCATCTTTTCTCTTTCTTTTCTTCCCCTTCTCCTCTCTTTTTCTTTTCCTCTTTCCTAAAATGTAAGCTTCCTGAGTCCAGGGAAAAGAAAAATAATACATAAATATATTGAGGGTCTAGTCTGTTTATCTATATCTCTATCTATCTATATCTATATCTATAAAACAGTTGTAGTGGTCAGTATTGAGTTCCATTTCTAAGAATTTTAACATATATTTCATATTCTCTCTCCCTTTCTTGGATATAAAAGAATGCTGACAAGCTAGGTGTTAAAGTAAAGGACTATTAATGAAGAATTTTCTATAAATAACTAATATTACTGGGTAACGAAAAGAAAGGGAAAGAGCAGTTAACCATTGGCATAAACTTTTAAAATTATGCAGTTACTAGGAGAAGAGAAACAGATGGTTTTTTGACAATGTGGTATTCTTTCCTCCTGAGGGTTAGGAAACACATACCTAATGGTTATGCCTTCAGGCAAAAGTCCTCCCTAATCAAGCTACTAATCTGCTGTCCAATGTAACATGCTGCAAACCAGGTGAGTCAAAAATAGTTTCATTAAAGAGGTTTTCCATGTGGTCTTTTCTAGTACTGTAATAGTAAAGAAATGTCGGAATATTTATGACTGCTCAGAGTATTCTGTGTGTGTGTGCATGCATGCGTGTGTGTGTGTGTGTGTGTGTGTGTGTGTGTGTAAAATCTTAGCTATCACAAAAGTAGATCCAAAATCTTAAAGTCTTATTAGCAAGTTTAGAGATAGATGAATAGATAGACATAGAGAAAGCCAGATAAAAGTAGCATTATGCATTATTCAAGGATACAGGGATTTAAAATACATTCTGCTTCTGTGAATCTAAGTTATTTTGCAAGCCATGCATTAAAAATAATAGTCTACTCTGTATATGGCATTTGAACATTACAAATTAGGGGATGGATTTTACAGGTTGAATGATTTGAGAAATTTTCTTTTCTCGGCTGTCTTTGTAGTGCACTGGCAAATAGTTGACCTTGGACTGCGATAGATAATGTGCATGCAACGTGAAAATCTCATAAAAAAGCACTGAATAAGAAATGAAATAGAAACGGAGTTCATTCATCTGCGCTCTTCAAGTCACCCATTCTGCGCTCTCCCTTGCAGCTCTCCCGCATTTCCTTTCATAAAATACCGTTATTAAGTGGAGATCTATTTTCTCCAATGTGTGTATTGTTTAAAAATAGATGGGGCATAAACTAGCACACAGAGCTTAGTACTGGAAAGGTGTTTGTATGAAACTGTAGAGCTAGAATAACAGTTCAAATCCCACTACCTGTCTTTTACTTATTTTGTAAAAATGTATACATAGTCCTCTTTATAACTATTGCCAGTACTTTGCACGGTAACATGTCTATACAACTTTATCACATAGATCTAATTTATTTTTCAGTTTTTCAGTCTGTTGAGGCAGATTGCTTTTTTTTTTCAATAAAATTGCTTCATTTTAAAATAAAAAAACCCAGAGATTTTAATAGATTGGTGAGTCATTTGAGATAATCTATAATTATGATGAAGTACAGACAACATGCAGATAATTATCCGGCAATGACTTCACATTTTGTCTCATTTAGACGATAGGCAAGAAGGTGACTTTTAAATTATTTTTCTTTCTTTTTAAGAATTTGTGTATAATTAATATAAGACATTACAATTTGAGTATTTTGAATATTTCCAGTTCTACAAAATAAAATACTATCTCAATTAATTTTAATTAAAGTAATGAAAAAATATTTAGAAATGTAAAATAACTAGAAATAGTGCCTATTAAATCTCCTATATAGATGTTTATCTTCATTCAGTTTACTAATTAAACTTTTTAATCTGAGCATTTTATTTTATTTATTTATTTATTTTTTTTTGGTTTTTTTTTGGCGGGGGGGGTTTCTCCAGTACCGGGAACTGAACTCATGACCTTGTGCTTGCCAGGCAGGCGCTTTGCCGCTGAGCTAAATCCCCAGCCCCTATCTGAGCATTTTAAACAGTAACATATACATATTAGATTCCTGCCAAAATATTTATAGTTTGGTGAGACTCTACTAATAATATTAATTTAGTCTTTAGTATCCAAAGCATTATTATATTGATAAAAAATTAATAAAACTTTACTTTTATTTTTGACACATGATAAGTAATGATTACTTGCTAAAAATGCACCTAAATCAAGTGAATTAAACGCTTACATAGGTCTTCAGAAATACTGAATAAGAAGACATATTCCAAAATTTCTTCTCATTAAAATGATTATTGATAATACAAGATTTTTGCAGGAATGAATTGTCCTATTGTTGAGTATAAAACAGCACAGCACAGTATGACCATTGGTAGAATCACAGGGCTGGGCAGCATAGGTTAAAGGTCAGGTCTATACCAGCTGGAACAAAGCAGTGTCTAGGCACACACCTGCATCTTTCACCTGCACTTGGGTATCTAACATGACCTTAGTTAGAAAGTCCTGGATGTTCTGCTGCTCTGCTCTCCTTGAATGGTACATTTCCTGTTTCAGCATTAAAGTGCATGAAAATATAACATTTACCTAACCCATATGGGTCCGTAAAATATCAGGAAAACATGATTGCAGAAAGAAAAAAATACCTAACGCATTTCACCAGCACCTTCATGGCTTGCTTTGTTTTGCCTCCAAAATATTTTTATTCTCTCAATCTCAAGGTAAGTCTCAGAGTGCATGGTAAACCCATTTCTGTGTACATTTTAATGTTGCTTGAAGAAGTAAAGTCTGAGAAACCTTTCTCTTAAGATTGAAAGATGGTGACTGCAGTTTTAGAGCATTTTCAATACATACATTGATCTCCTTTGTTCGTTGTAAAAGATAGCATGAATGAAATTGGTCACCTTTAAAATCACATTAATAATAAAGAATAATAATAATACTTGACATATATTGAGTCCCTACTGCTTGCTGGCTTTAAATTTTATGCAGATTCACACATAACGTACATTACAAGTGGGATCATCAAACACACATTCAAATCCCATATTTAAGAATTATTTTGTAACTGAAGTAAATAATAATACAAATCATGATGTTTCTACTTTGAAGGTACACTTTTTGAACATATAACCTGAAAATATATATTTGTAATATTCATAGAAATATTAGAATTACTACCTCATCCCATGTGGTTCTGTAATTCTCAATTGAGTGTGTCACATTGGTGAGGTTATCATGCTAGGTCATACATTATTCTGATGTTTCCACAGAGGTGTTTTCAGATGGTATTCACATTTAAGTAGGGGGACTTATAAGGAAAGCAGGTTACCCACCACCAAACTATGTGGGCCTCATCAAATGAGTTGAACAGTTTAAAAGGAAAAAGACAGACATGTTTTGAGCAAGAAGATATTTGGCCAGAAAACTGCTTCAGGACTTCAGCTGCAATTCAGCCAATGTTTTCATATTTTGTATTTACCAAACCTCCCACAAACCAATTATTTACAATACATGTACCTATGCATGGGTAATACTGGTTGCATAATATGTCTGTAGTCACAAGCTAATGAGAGAAATTACTACATTAAATCTCAGGGTCATGAATTTTACTGCTATAAATGTGGATAGGCATGTGTATTATAGCAGGATGCCTTTAACTCTTGTAGTGACATATTCCTCAATATCATTACTGTCACCATCACCAGGCAAATAAAGAAAAATTTGAAGAAGTTACAAATAAATGATGTCTCCTATTTTTATTTCTTTTTTGGGGCCTGGTTTGAAAAAATATATTACATACAATTAAGGTGTATGTAATATTAAGCTCACAATTAAACATGGTTTTTTAGAGAAATTTGTGTGTGAACACACAAAATTTATGGAAACCAATACAATTTCTTCCACATTAAGTACCCTTTCCATATGCTTGTCTATTTTGAGAAGACAAAATGAATTTTAAATCTAAATAAACTTCTGGAAATCAATTGTTTCTTCTACAATTAGTGGAAATATACAAATTCTAGCTTTGCAGATGTAATCTAAGGAGACAGAATTCACATAAAAGTTTTCGTGCTTTCAACTATTTCATTTATTAAAACACATACATACCAGATGGTTCAGACTGACCCAAGGAAATATGACTACATAGGAAACAGTAAACGTTAGGAAGTTGGGTGATCAGGGCTTCATGTGAACCACTGGCTAGGATAAGTTGTTGGATTAGCAGGTGGTATTTATATTTTTAACATTTCCCATTTAGGAAAATAAACACCTGCTTACTGCCAGCCTTCATTTAGTTTTCAGTAGTTGACAATTAATATATTTTGTAAATGGAAATACCACTACTGAAACCAGAATGTTATAACTTTTGTTTCCAGAACTACGGATATAGCAGAGTAGTGCTCTCAGAGCGAATGGAAATTGTTGAGTAATGTGACTCCTCCAAGGAACTGGAAAATTTGGCACAGTTTTTTTTTTTTTTTTTTTTAATATCTTTGAATCTGTGCTAAAATAGTCTAAATTGTTTTAAAACACTGCTTCATAAAAAAAAAACACCTTCTATATTTTGATGTCAAAATGCTTGATTGAGTATTTACATTTTCCTCCCTTCTTGAACTTCATGAAGAAACGTAAGTAGTGCAGAGCCGCAGTTACGCGGAGGAAACCAGAGGAGAGAAAGGGTGGGAGCAGGCGCACTGGTGAGCTTGGGAAGAGACAAATGATGTTTCATCAGGCTCTGCGAAGAAACAGGCCCTGCAACCAGTGATGTCAGGAATTAACCTCACTTACAGAGAAAACTGCCTGAAGCTTGCGCTTTAGTAGAATTGTCACATTTATGAATGGAAGTAAAAGGGGTTCGATGCCCATTCAGGAAACGCGTGAACTGTCCTCCACCATTATATATTGGCATGTACTTCCATTAGTCTCTAGGAAAGGTGAAGTAGAGATTTTCTGAGTTGAGATAGCTGACAATAATGCAGAATACTGCATATATATATATATATATATATATATATATATATATAAAATCATGGATGCTGAAAGTGAATTGGCTATTAAAGGCACAGGTATCCTTCCTGTGTGGCTCCCCTTTCTTTTTCATATTCCTTTGCATTTCAATTGAGAGGAGAGAATTCAATGTGATGGGAAAGACATCGGGAAAGCAACCTAAAACTAATTTATCTCTTTTGTACTAGAAAAAGTAAGAGTTTTACCGAATGCCAAGCCTTGTTCAAGTAACTTGATAGATATTAGTTAATTTTGTTATCACAACTGCATGAAATCCAAATTATTATTTTTAATCTTTCAGGTAAAAACGTTGGGTACAGACCGTGAATGACAGTGGCTGAGATTATTATTCAGAGCATTTGCTTCCACAGCCATTATGCTTTAGATCTACACTTTACTGCCTTTTGGGAGAATTTGGACCATAAAATCAAACCAAGGCAAAATCTTCAAGAAATTAAAAGACTAGGAATTAAATATACAGCAAGTATAAATCAACAAATTTGAAAATCTAAAATAGTTTCCAGAAGTTGACTAATTACACAATGGCATTTCATACATTAATAAATATTTCAGTCACTATTAGAAAAATCTGCAATAAGATGCAATCATTCTCTACTGATGAAAAGACACTTATTTCTATCCCTTTTCTATATAAAATCTTCCAAATCTTATTCTTAACCACTTTAATATACATGTTGATATAGACTTCAACAAGTTCTCTTCTTATATGCTACATTAGTGTTATCATGAATACAAAATTCCACAGTACAGACAACATTTTGTTAATGTCTGCACTCCCTGTGATATACTTTGTGTCACCTTTAGGACCACTGAAAGCTCATTGAAACGACAAAATGAACTTTGAAAAATCAACCTTCTCTGATGCAAACTTGAACACATATAATAATGGAAAAACTCAAAGTTGTTAATTATTGTGCTAGGACTGTCTCAGTCTCTCATGCAGATTTTATTAAATGTTTGCCTCTTGAACTCCTTTTTCACAAGATCAATATTTCCTAAATTTTGATTTGTGTATAGTTGCATGTTTTGTTACTAATAAAAATATTTTACTTTTTTTTTTTTTTTTTTTTTTTTTTTTTTTGGTTTTTCTCCGGTACCGGGAACAGAACTCACGACCTTGTGCTTGCCAGGCAGGCGCTTTTGCCGCTGAGCTAAATCCCCAGCCCCAATAAAAATATTTTCTTCATTATGCTTAAACTATCTGTAAATGTGACCTGAATTTTGATCTGTGGCATCTTTTAGATAGTGTTGATTTTATATTTACTTATCTCAATCAGTTATATTTTTGTATCCTGAGATTATGGAAAATCAGTACTTCTCCTAAAGTATTATTATTTAAAGTGCTTGCACTGAGATTAATTATGAAAATTTACCAGTTTCTCCACTTTCTGAAGTAAATTTTTAAAATGCTACATAATAGCAGTAGCAAAATATTTGCTTAAATATACTTTTGTGAATTAAAATCATTTTAACTTTCAATACACAAGAGCTTTATCATTACTTTTAAATATTGTGAAGCTGTTAACATTTATCAGTCATGGCTCAAAAATTATTCTAGTTCTGTTAAGTGTTTCAGAATCGAAGAATAAAATTGGGTAACTATGAAGGTCTTTGTCATGGCGTTTAAAATCCAAGCATTCTTCCTTGGTACTGTACATGAAGGAATTTCCAAAGCTGAGAGCCATTTTGCTTGGCTTCTAGAAACATCTCTTTGTAGCACCTTCTTAACTGTGATTTCCTAATCACTATGCAGAAGATTTCACTGCCTAATTAAAGGACTGGTACAGTGATGGAGATGAAGAATACTGAGCAGGGCCGCAAACTAATCTACAAGCAAAGCACAGGAGCGCCTTGTCAAGGGTAAGGGCATATATTATCGACAGCTGTGTCCAATAAGGATGAGTTATGCAGCAAATATTTCATATTAATGTATTTCTGCCATAATTGTTACCTCCTTCATTATCTCCCACTGTGCTCAGGAAAATAATTAATTCAGCCACTCATTGATGTTCCATTTTAAGTAGCAGAATTTTTGAAGAATATTCTTTTGCAAAGGAAATGTAACACTCATTGTAGTAACTGATAATTTATCAATGCAATGAAATAAATATATAGTTAATCAAGTTAACTGTTCTGTTTATTGCTTTGAGTCTGTTTTGAATATTTGAAACACACAAGGTATTAATTAAATATGTATGTGCAAGAGACAGAATTGACATAGTTATTTTTACTAATGTGTAAGGCATTGATGGCTCCACACACAAAGGAAAGACAGTAATAATTTAGAGAGGGACTATACATATTGTGATGGAATAGAAGGGCTCGGTCTTCAAAACCAGTCATTCTATCCTTGCGAGAACAGTAACACTGTCAAGTTAGTCCTTTGAAACTTAATTTTCCTATCTGTTGGGGGGAGGAAGGTGGGAAGGGAGGGAGGCAGAGGGAGAAAAACAACTCTATCTACCATGTAGCATTTCAAGAGTATAAAATGGTGTATACAGAGCAAATGGGGCATGTTAGGCTTTCAATGAATGTTTATCTTCCCTCGCCTAGACAGCATACGCTGCTGGTTCCACACACATAGTCCATGTATGCTAGCGCCTTGTATGAGTTTCTATATCACCACCTCCTAATTTACGTATTTCTTGCTTTGTTATTTGATTACAAGAATGAATGTTTTGCATCCATGGAAAGTTTTAGAATTCTTTGAAGCTATTGTCAGATAATAACATGCCTTATTTTTCTGAGATTCTGAAATTCAAAACTGTTAAATCTTACTATTTGATCCCAGGAATGAATCATTGAGGTAGTTTGAATATAAATAGACTTTATGAAACCCAGCAGAAGTTTCAGCCACTTCCCAACACTGAAGATTGGGTGGCGTAGTCCAAATTCTACCCTTCCCCTCCAGTGCGGCCTTGCCTCCAAATGCGATGTTCCTGGTTCAGCCTGTCCATTGACCCATAGGATTCAACATATCAAGAAACAGACAAGAGTTTGTCTGTTTTCCCACACTAATAATGCCTGTGGAGAAGCTTCTACATGCCACACACAGCCTCAGGTTCTTGTAATATATTTGTAAATATAGAGGCCTCAATAACTCTTGCAGTTAACATGCTGTAATCTATTTTAGCCTAATTAAAAGGGCAGAATTTCTGTTCTAGGTTTTATTTTTCTCTTTAATTTTCACTGTTGATGTTGCAAACTATGCTGTGCCTTCTCGCTCACTGAGAGCAATTCTTTTCTGATTTACAGCCCACCCGATTACGTTAGATATTCTTAACTGAAAACATATTTTTCCTCCTAGTACGGAATACTTAAAGCAATACTCATTCCTGCCCAATTTACAAGTGACTGAGTATGCACCATATTCCACACTGCTCAGATAAACCAGTTTTACTTATTTCTATTAATTGAATTAGAAGCTTGGGCTCCTTTGGATGCTCTGTCTTCATGAAAAGCCTATCCTCAGAGGACGAGTCTTCTCTGCCATACTTTTCCACACTTGTCTTCACTGATGAACAGCTTCTCGCTTGATTCCAGCTTACTCACATTGCTAACAGACACGTTACTGAGGTAGCATGTACAGCATTTGAATTTGAAATATTACACCACCTTAACCCACTATCAGAAATAATTTATTACACTTTCATAGATTGGGTTCTAGATATCTGTAAAGATGATTTTTAATTTCATACATTTTCATGTCTAAAATTTTCCTATCCTACGCTTAGCAGAAGCTGTAGTCCCCTGTTCACATGTCCATGACCCTCAATAATCTTGAAACTTTGTATTTTTATTATAAATTCTCGTACCTTTAAGCCTGAAAGAGTTCTCTAGCCTACGTAAGTCTGCATTATGCTATGTGAGGCTAAAACGGCAGGGAATCAATGTCCATCTTCCTGAAAAATCTTCACCCAATGACAGACTAAGAGGTGAGTGTGAATTTACCAGTACTCAGTGTGCTTGACCTTGGATAGGCTGACGGTGGGCTGCAGTCTATGTACTCTCCCAGAGGTTACTCAAAAGCCCGAAGTCCAGTTGCCAGTGTGAACCTGCTAGCCAGCACATCTTGTGTTTTTTTTTTTTTTTTGGTTTTTCTCCGGTACCGGGAACCAAACTCACGACCTTGTGCTTGCCAGGCAGGCGCTTTGCCGCTGAGCTAAATCCCCAGCCCCTACATCTTGTGTTAACTTCCTTTCCCATCCCCATACCTGCTTTGGTCCCTGACCAGTGATTCCTGATACGGATACTTAAATGAATTAATTACACATAAATTTCTACATCAGAGATAGCTCTACACAAGACTCAGCCTAAGATGACAGTTAAGGTAAATGGACATAGGTGTGGATGTGTTGGACCAACTGTCATATTTTTTTGCATAACTCCTATGTGGAGAAAACATTATTTTACCATATAACTATCAGTTTCTTGCAAATATCAAGTGAGGCTACTGGAATGTTCTGTAAAATCAACTGTTCACTTTTCAGGTTTTATACCATTGGTACAAAAGTTCAACTTTCCTGATGCAGCTGTCACTTTAGTAGGATCCAGATCATCTTTGCTGGTCACTACAAATCTAAAACTTATAATTAAACTTTGTGAATAAGTTACCAACAGCTATCACCCTTCATCTTCCAGTATTTAAGGTATTTAATATTATGAGACAAATGCATTTCTGAGAGTCAATATCACTGGTATTCTGAACTATTTCCTAATATTTATCTATTTGATAATTTGATATAAAAGGTACCAAAACTATAAACTTTAGGTTCTTATATTAACAACTTTATAGCAATTCCACACTAAATGCAGTATGAGCAAAATCATGTCATTTAAAAATAGTGTATATAAGTATTGAAATTCTCCATCATTTGCTACTCCAGTTAACACACTAATTCTAACTTGCTGTGCTTTTCCATAAAATGAGGACTCCGGGTCTCATTGCCAAAATAGAGAAGCTGTATGAATTTAGATGGTGCATCACCTTAAGAGGAACTTTAACCCTAACACATGTACTGTGACACTGTTTTCCACACAATACTTAGAGAATTCTAGAAAAGCACTGAAACTGGCAGTTATTCACAGTCTTGGTTGCAGGAGGCCAATTCTGTGCAGAATCAAAATGTTTAGTTTCAAGAGAGAATGTGAGAGGACAGCAAAAGCAATTTCTGTATACTTGAGCTCAAGGAACTCACATGTTCAAGAGTGGCTGAAAATATTCTCTAACTGATGATAACATCTGAAGGCAGGAAATTACCAAAAAAAGGAGTTTCCAAGAAAGCAACAGAGATTCCATTTAAAAATGAAAGAAAATGACTAAGTTCAATACTATTTATTAGCAAAATGTTTATTCTCTAAACACATTTTGATGTTAATATTTGCCCCCATATATATAATTACATACATATATATGTAATTAAAGTACTCTTTTGAGCGTTAAAGTCTGTTTCCCAATTAGATTAAAAGGAATTATGTTCTGTAAAGTAGAGTGACTGGGAAGCAGAGCAGCCCCGTTGCTTTGACGATTGGTAGACGTGGCCAAAAATGCTTCCCACCTCATTCTTCAACCAGAGACAGCCAGAGCGATTTTTGTAGGAATGTTTTATCTTCCCACTTCAGCTAAAAATAGTTTCACATGGACACATTTCCCAAACATTCATTCTCTACTTATTTAATGTTGAAATAATTTGGAAAAACTCCTCTGGAAATTAACCTTTGATGAAATTATAACCCTCAAATGACAAAAACGTATAAAATTGGAGAAGATAAATTTAGTCTGAAATTACTGAAAGCCTTCATTAAGCCTTAATATATGCTGTCAGCTTTAAACTAAATAATAGATGAGATTTTAACATAATCAGAAGAAAACTGCTGCTACCTGCCTCTGCTACAGTCACAATGAAATTGACAAGATAATTTTGAAAATAAGGCCTTCTCCAAGTCACTTCATGGATCTGACAAGTACACAGTATTTAGAATTATATCTATTCATACAGAAAATGACTTATCTCTGAGGATATGAGACAGTTGAGTTGAAGATCAAATATATTCTCCATTCGAGAATGTAGTGATAAAGGTTTTAACAATTAAATGCAAGCGTTTCATTTACTAGCAATTCTTTGTTCTAAGAAAAAATTCCATGAACCATTGTTTTTGTAAGGGCCCTCAAATAATCTTCATGTATTTAGATAACTTTTAAGTAGTAAACAAAAGCACAGCTAATATATGTATGTTATAACTGAAATGTTGTATTTATTTAATTAGTAGCTTACTTCTTTACTAATAAAAGTAAGTCTAAATTCAAAAAGCAATAGGAACCATTTTTTTCCTAGGTAATGGAGTTTGAACCCAAGGCTTTTACACTGAGGTGCATTTCCAGTCCTTTTTAAAAATTTTATTTTGTGACAAAGTCTAAGTTGCTAAGTGGACCAGGGTAGGTTAGAATATCCCATCCTCCTGCCTCAGCCTTCCAGAATACTAGCATTACTGTCATGTGATTCCACACCTGTTGATAAGAAGGATTTTTCCGGGTCTTTTACCATGGGGAGTTTACAAAATAATAAAAACAAGTGTAATTAGAGTGCTCAATATTGCCACAAGGACATAGGTAAAATTTAAGCATACACATATTCTGACTTTCCAGTTCGGAAAACTATAAAGTACCCAATAACTTATCTTTCTTCAGGTGAATATAACAGAGATTATTTGACATGATTTGTGGCTTAATATATAAAAAGTCAAAGTTGGTGGAGAAATCAAATAAAGGTTCTTACATATTGACAACATGTGTTATTTGATTTTTATTACTTATTAATTATTATTTTAACCACAAAATTCAACTCTCAACTCCATAGCATGCTCCTATGGTGAATCATGATGAAAGTCACTAAAATTATTACATCTGAAACCAGATAGCTCTGGCAAAAACATACTAAAAATGGGACAATTCCTGATTTCTCTGTTAATATTACCTTATAAATGCACACATGTATCCTGGAGTCAATGGGTCATTTGTTAGTATTATACTGCAGGCTACAGACCAGTGAAGGAAACAGACTACTCCTGTCTAACGAGGCAAACCAAAGTTATGTATTTGAAGATTAAAAAATATTATCTTCATTGAACCATTTAATATAATTTCACAGGCCCTCTAAATATACAGCTTTAAACTGAAATGATATGGAAGAATAGTATGGTAAAATGAATAGCATCCTTATATAAACTATGTTTCTTAAACACAGAGGAAAACCATTTCTATTATTCTTCTATCACCTAAAATGGGACAGGAAAGAGACACAGCAGGGAGAACCTCATGAACTCTCCTGAAAGTAAAGTACAATAGACAGGTCACATTTTGAATTGCCCACTTTGATGTGTCTTTACTTCTGTATTACAAATCATGTCATATTCAGAAAGTTTAAGCGTTGAGAGATCTATTGAGTACTGCCCCTGATCTTCAAGAAACCTGCATTTCCAAAGAGACATAAAGATGGAATTTTTTTGTCCTTTTCATTAAATGTCTCCAAGCCAAAATACAAAATGGGGAGTGGGGCTAGTGTGAAGGGATCATTTTTGGAACAGAAGAGCAAAGAAAATATCAGTTTTACTAAAGAAAAATACAGTCACATTTCAAATATATCTACACTGTATGAAAAGAAATAGATGTTTAGCTTATCCTCGTCATTTATAGATATCTAAGAAGCATAGGTAACTAGGCTTCATTCCCTACCAAAATTCTCTTTGAGCTTCGTATACAGCATAAGCTCATGACTGGGGGAAAGTGAAATCTTACGCTTCAATGCTCGTATTGCATTTGGAAGAATTATGTATTGGTCACTGATGGAAAGAAAGGCACTGTGTGGCCTACCAAACTTAGAACATGATTTAAATGTGCAGCTACTATCACACCCAATAACCTTGAGGCTCTGAAGTACCATATTTGAAATTCTGAAAGAAGATCAAACATGAAATTTATTAAACTTTGTGAATTTTGGTATATATTAAGTCATTCTTATAAATTCCAGGAGCCTTGCAGCTTTAAAGAATTAGAAATGAGTGGAATTTTTAAAAATCTATTAGTTAGATATCTGGTATACTTACTTCTCATATCAGTTTTAAAGCAAATTGTCTGCATATTTCAGTGAAACAACATACTTTTGCAGATCAGGGCTTGAAGTTAAAATGTAGAAGAAATCATTTTATTTCACTCTTAGGTAAAAATTCCGTAATATGCGTTTTTAAAAAAAAAACAAAATGATCATATTTCCTTTATATTTAGAAGAACACAGGTTACTAACAGAAGGTGACTCCACTGGAGCTAAAAGACAATGGGCTGCAGAGGTTATTTTGGACTGAGTTTATTCTTAACAGGCTCTGACTCAGCAGAGAAGACTTGATCAAGCATCTCTGAGAAACTGGAAATGCATTTCTTGAGAGAAATAGATTTGTTCAGACCCAAACCAAAGCCTGCTCAAGACAAATAAATTTACAGTCACTCTCACAGTGAATTTAGAGCATATGAGAAGAGCCTCTTGGAGAGAATGTGCCATTCAAAATTTGTTAGAAAAACAGGAGAATATCTTAGCATTACATAGCCTCTAAAACTTGTCTCACCTTCACTAGGTGTATGAAATGGGCAGGATTCTGGCAATCTCAGCAGAATTACAAGGCAACAGAAAAAATATACAACTTCTATATCTCCTACGATAAACCAGCTATTGGAAACACAGAGTTATATTTGCACTGTTCTAATAATTTGTATGTGATAAATGCAAGTAGAGCATTATGAATTCTCATTTAGTTCTCTGAACCCAGTGTTTATTATGGGTAGACAGTCCGCTTCCAAGGGGGGAACCCAGGCAGATCGTGGTAATAAAATGTCCCAGGTTAAAGCTGAGAATCTAACAGTGCCAGATGTGTTGAACTCTACCTAGTAGTTTAAAACTGAGAAAAAAATTTCAGCAATGTGGTCACATTATTTTCAAAATACAAGTAATGTCCATGCTGTGTAGTCAGTTAGTGACAAGATGCGACAAAAAGAAAGTAAGCAATGAGCACAGAGCACTCCAGTTCAGCCTTGATACTTTTGAAGCTGTTTTTTTTTTTTCTGTAACAGAAAATAATATTGTAGACTCCCCCAACCTGAAGTGTTTCATATATGAATATTTATTGATAGCATCCTCTCAAGTACTCTATTAGGAGGCATTGACTTACATTGGATTTTTTTTATCTTTAGATTCCAGTTATTGAAATCATTTAGAACAAAACTGAACCAAAATTAATTTGGGGGACAGGATGCTGCTTTTTGCTGATAGTATAACAGCAAACCTAATGCAAATTCTGAGTAAGAGTTCTCATGGAGTAAGTCAATCAGGTGTTTAATAGATGCATCTCAAACCGAGTATATTTTCCAATGACATTTGCAACTTGGGCTATTTCTTTAGGATGTGCTTCAAGGAATAGTGTTGAATGGAATTTCCATGGTCTTAGTGCTGCATTAGAAATATGGTTTTGTCAGATCGCAACAGGTGCTCAGTCCTAGGGGAGCAAGTCACTAGAGTTAAATTCACATGAGGCTAATTCATAAGCTCAAGTGGCAATGTTTCAAATTGTATTGGAAGGATATTCTAGGGCTTGACAACTGAGACAAGTCCTTGGAAAGGGCATACCCTCCTGGGTAGGTAGGTTCTCTGAGGAGCCAAAATTATAGATTAAATGTTTCTCTTGAGAACACAGAATTAGAACAGAGGGAGCTGAATGGTCTTTAGGGATCATTTTATCAGACACTGGTAACCTGATTAATTGCCCTTCCTTCCTCTTCTGCTGATGTTTCTATCTACATAACTGGGTCAAGGTACTGTGGAATCAGAGTACTATTTTATAGCTCAGCAACACCAAAACAGTGTAAACTCCAAGCTCCTGAATGATCAAAACCTCTAACTGACCACTGTATTTCCCACATTTGCTTTATACTAATTAAATTAATCTCAGTCTAAAATTTCAGGACATAGAAGTTGCAGTTAATTAAGCATTTTAATTTTTATTTCAAAAGAAGGAATTAAGAGTACAAAATTTTAATGTAGAATTATTCTTGGGCAATATTAGGTAGAATAGATTATAATCAGTCAGTTTGAGAAAGTAAAAGGCTTTTGTAAATCTCATCCCAAAGACATTAATAATTTGTACTTGGGTTATTGTGAAAATGATGTATATAAACAAAGAGAGAAGAACAGAAAATATGTTTGAACCAGAAAAGTATAATTCTTACTTTTGAGTTATAATATGGTTGAGTATTCAGAGCCGTGGGCCCACTGTAGCTTTATTTTTTCTAAATGAACTAAAATATATTACCAATTAAGTAAGGTTAGCAGTTAAAATATATATTACATGAAGCCACAGAGAAGAAAGTAATTGTAAAGAGAAATAATTCCCAGCGTTTTTTAAGGTACTTCTCACTACTTTCGCCTTAATATGATACCTGAATGCTTTAGCTAAAGTTGCTGACTTGTGTCTGAAATCTTATAAAGATTATCTGGCAAAGTGTAATATTAGAGGTGGTTGAGTTGCCTGGGTGAGGGAACGAACCTTTATATCTATTAAACTGTTATGCTTTATCTCTACCTCAGAGAGCAGATCCTTCCTGCCCAAACAGGAACAAATGTTACTTTAATTCAAACTGAAAGTGCATGGAGGTACCTGGGAAATCTCTGGACTTCCTGCCCAATTTTGCTGTGAACCTAAAAACTCCTTTAAAAATAAAGTACATATATATATA
>NW_004955407.1:7603026-7652781 GCF_000276665.1 Chinchilla lanigera
TTTTTTTCCAAACTGAGCTGATTGGGAAAAGGAATACAAGCTTCTCAAGCTTCTCTCTTTTCCATTCCCAGACTTCTCTTTTTCTCAGTCAAGAAGGACAAAGCTCAAGTTCACTGCAACAAGGAGCAATTGATTTTTTCCTGCTTCAGCACTTTCTCTAGAAGGGAGCTTCAGTGCTTTGCCTCTTCAAACCTGACCTTACAGGTTTGTTTTATGTCATGGAGATCTTAGCTTTCTCCCCCATCACTAGCTGTCCAGTGAGGACAATTCCTAATGCGGTGGTCAAATTTTTCTTTAACAGGACACGTATTACTAATGTGAGTGATGGGCAGCAACAATATTTAAAAGCAATTTTATAATAGTTTTTTTTCCATACCTTCCTTTCAAAGGAATGGGAATGGTGGTCAGTGATAAATGTGCACAAGTACACACATACACACACACTCACACACAGACACACATATACACACACCAGCAAGTCAAAATGCAGTAGGTAAGATTTTATCTGATCTTGCCCAATTTCCCCTGTATTATTTACCAAGATATCTTATATTAAGACAATTGTAATGGTAAAACAAAATACAAAATTTCACAGTGAAAATTTGTAAGCAACTACACAAAATATAACATTAAAATGTGTGCCTAAATCCTGTAATCCTCCTTCAAAACTTAGGGTTTTGCTGTATTCTAAAACTGTAGTTACATTTTTGAATTCAAGGCAGCATAAAAATAGCTTTTGGAGGTCTTTTAATTATAGATCAATAATTGTGTCTGAGTGCAAAATCAATTATTAATTTATGTAAGCTGAAAAACTGGTATATTCTATAACGTTGAATTCTGTCTTCAGAGTGGTTCATGCTTTTTGGTAACAAATTAAATATACAACACAGTATTTCAGAGCCTCTACCATTTTGCTCCTTGGGAAGGGTTCACTGATTACTCTCTGAGTCAATTCAAAAAGCTTGGGCTTATAATGTGAGGTTTATGACAAACATAAAGTGGGAAAACTACAAATACTAATGTCTCAGCATAAGGTTTTACTAGCTAGTATTTTATTATTTAAGGCATTAATATGTGATAGAAAACAGTTAAAATAAAAAAGGTTATAATATTTCCATAGTATCTAGTTTTTTCTTACATAAAATCCAAAAATGATTTATCTTTAGGTTTAATAAATCTCATTAAAATATGATACTCTTTGGCAGATATAAAATAGAAATAAAGCGAAAAAACAATGTAAAAATAAAGGGCCATGTTCAGCAGATGTAAAAATAAGCATCACAGAGGAGAAAAATACAAGCACATCTTCATTCACACCGTGCACAAATGGCATCACAACCAGAAATGCACGCAGAGTTCAAACAAACTTGCTTTTTAATCTCCCTTCAAGAGGTACAGCAGTGAATGACAATCAAATATGAATAAGCTGAAAATGAATCAGCAATAAAACAAGTGATACACAATTCACCATTTGCAATGTGAACATAATACAAAGAAAAATCTGGATTAAAAGCAATGCAGTTTTATAGAGAATAACTACTTTAAATATAGTTTCTTTAATTAGTTGGTTAAGTTCAAACTAATTCTTTTTAACTAAGATTCTAACTTTTCTTTAGCATCCCTCCTGAGTGTCACATCTCAGTTTCTGCTTCATGCAGAACGTCATTTCTTCCTCCTTGCTGGCTGGGCCCGATACCCTCGGTAAAGGATGGCAGTCTGGCGCCTCCGAAATTCTAATCCTCCTGTGTGGAAAGCATGACGAGAGAACCACACCTGAAGGTATGTCCAGTGTGAAAATTTTGTCAAAGGGAGAGAAAGACGCAGGAAAACAAAATTAAAACAAACAAACAAATTTCCCTTTCTGGTTTTGGGCATTTCACATTATGTTAAGATCCTAAAAATTTCCGCAGTCACTTTGCTCTAGTAAGAAAAAGACCCGAGGATTCTCCGACAATAAGGGCTAGTACACCAAAACAGGAACACTGCTATTTAAACAAACGTTACTTGGATGCTCTTCTTTACCTTTTATGAAATTCAGCTGTGTGTCTGCTCTAAGTTATTTGGGCTGCAGGAACACTACATCTTATGCAATCGTGTCCAATTTCCATAAATTAAATGACACAAGTTTCTTTAACTTGTTTGGAATATTGTCGGAAAAGGAAGTTTCATATGAACACAGAGATTAATCACCACAGCAATGCAGTATACCAATGCAATAATTCCTCTTTCTCTAATTGCCTTTCCCTATTGTGATATTTTGATTCAAAATGATCTTTAAAAGTTATAAAAATCAGTATATCTTTTTTTTTTTTTCTGGGTTTTTTCGGTTCTTATTAGAATTCCAATAACAAAACAAGAGAGAACATTACTGCTGCCCAGGTCAAAGAAGAACAGGTTTTTGATCTTGTCCTCTCCTTGGTTCACATCCTCTTTCCCTCAATAAGCTTCGAAACAACTATGTGAGAAAAACTTTCAAAATTGCTCCTCTAGTCTTAGAGAGCAAGCAGAAAGGCCATGAAAGGAAAAATCAAATTGATCCTTAGGTTCTGGAGAAGAATAACAAAACACAGTTCAATATGACCTTTTCTAATTCTCTACTTTCCAACTCAGGTAGTACATAGATAACCACAGGAGATCAATATATACTTGTTGAATGAAGGAATAAAACTTTTACACCACTGTGTTGTAGATTGAATCAGGCTTATTGTTGTTTTTGCACTAGGATTTTCCTTCATGAGAATACATCCTTTCACAGGCAAAGACTGGTACAGCATAAATACTAAATGCACGTGCTTATTCAGTCCCCGTGCTACACAAGACACGAAGGCAGTCATTTCCAGGGAACAATGACCATATCAGGTCCACTCCTTGCTGAAGAAGAGCCTTCCTTAGTAGGAGAGATGGAATAACAATGCGTAAGTCCACAAGATAGAAAGCAGAAAATCAATGCCTCAAGAAAGATATAAAGTATTGCAGAAGTGAGACACATACAAGTATTTGTATGAGCAAAAAGGATCAAAAGCACAGATAGTTGAGGTAGACCTTGAAAGAGTGAATTTCAGAAGGAGAAGTGTAAATTTTTTGATTAAGGGATGAAAATATGTTCTTGAATAAATTCAAGTTCCCTGTTTTTTAAAACGTAGGAAGCACAAAGAGAAGTATGGGGAACAAGGGAGAAATTGATGGAGACAATATGTTGACAATATTTGAATAGTGAAAAGAATTCTGTAAAATCTGACACATCCCAAATGTTCCCATACTCAGGTCAAAATATTTCACTTATTTGAAGAATTTGTAGCATTTACCTGTAAGAAGAAAATAAATTTTAAATGTCAACCTTTAGCGTTGTTGTGATCTATAATACAAGGAGGCAGTACCACTTCATTCATAATCTATTTATGGTTTCAGTTACCCACATTTAACTGAGATCTGAAAATTCGAAGTTAGAAATTAAAAAATAAATAGTTCTTTAGTTTTCAGTTGTATGCTCTCTGAGTGGTACCGATGACAGCTTGCAACATTCCACTTTGTTTCTGTCTAAAACCATCGCTTTGTCCAATGTATCTACAGTACATATGTTATCAATCCCTCTCACACACAATCATGTTGTAACCAGTATCTGCTATCCAATTCACTGTTGTGGTATCATAGAGCTTATTTTTAAGTGACTCTAATTTTATTTAACACTGCCCAGAGCAAAATAATAGTGCTAACATAATTCACAAATGCTGAAGAGAAACTACACAGTGCTTACTTTTAATTAAAAAAGTTGAAAGGACATTAAAATATCATAACAGAGAAAAAAAAACAGAATCACACAGCTTTTATTGCAATACATTTTTATAGATGTTTCTGTTTTAGTCCTGGTTACTGTTGTCAGTCTCCTACTGTGCCTAATTTACAAATTAAAATTGACAAGCAGAAGCAACCTGGCCTGGTGGCGCATGACTAATCTCAGCATGGGGTATTTTGTGCCAAAGTGATGGACCAGAATTCAAGGCCAGTCTGAGCCACATAGTGAGTTCAAGATCAGCCTGAACTACATCGGAAGACCCTATCTAGAAAAAAAAAATAGTAATAGCAATTATACAATTTACCATGATTATCCACAATGTCAGGCATCTACTGGTAGTAGAAATAACTGGTAGTAGAAATAAGGATCATTTTTATGTAGACTGATAGGATACTTCGTGTAGATAAAGTAGATGCTAAAAATAGGTACTAATGATAGTTTATGTTCATTCTGACACACAAATGTTTAAATAGAAGAGATTCGTAATACACATTTTCTTTTAAAAATCTGATAAAGCATTTGGCACTAATTAGAAATAACACCCCAATAAGCCTGATTGTCAGTGATATGACATAATGCATCTAGAAATGAAAATTCTAGGATATAGCTCAGTGGCAAGGTGCCTGCCTGGCAAATGTGAGGTCCTGTGTTTGATTCCTGGTACAAAAAATAATTGGAAATAAAAATTATTCACAATTTCACTGGAATAGAATTGTTCTGCCATATTTCTAACTAGAACAGGAATCATTTGCTAAAGTGGAAATATATCTACTTTTGTCATTAGTCAGACTGATAACTTTAAAGCTATTTCTTGTGGAAAGGAAAATCTAAAACTAAAATGACCTTTTGAAGAAAATTCACTATATTTTTATATAAAATATAGGGCTTTTGAAATAAAAAATTGTACTACTTTGAATACATCAATTTCATCCTATATCTAAAGTTGTTCTTTATTATTTACTATTTCCTGAATGTCATAGAAGTTATCATGATAAAATTGATATAGAAATTAAATTGAAATGTATTTAGCCTTGAATGCTTATAAAATATCAATAAAGATTTATAAAGTTTAGTTAACATTTTAACTTTTGAAAATATATTTTTATAAAAATAATGTGAAAAACACTTTTATTGTAACCTTTTGTTGGAATCTTAAAAATTTGCAAACATTATTATTAGTTGTGTGAATTTGTTTAAATTATAAGTTATTCCTTCACTGTGCATATTTAAGCCATTTTCCAAATGGATTTTACCTGTTCCCGAAAAAGCAATCTAAACTACAATGTATCAAGACTAAAGAAAAAGAGGAAGTCTAGACCAAGCAGAGTTAAGTTAGTACACAAAATTATATCTGTGCATCCTTAAAGTCCACTAAAAATAAACCATGGTATGACACACACATCAGTTTTCATACAACATTCATCTAGATAAAGTATTTTCTTCACATTAAATAATAAACAAAATGATGATATTTTGTACAGGCTTACAAAAGATTTATGAAAAGTCCTTATATAACCATTTCTGCTCACACATGAAATTTAAGAGGCAATTGTGACATAATGCTATCACAGGTACTGTGTGGTCTAGAAATCCAACTTCATAGTGAGTTAAGTAAGGATGTGTCAGAGCTTAGACAGTGTCTAGGAATGACTGCCAAACAGACTATCAATCTCAAATATCAATTGTCTCAATTAAGGTTCAGGCTGCCTAGATAATGGATGGTTCAAAATGGTGTCTGCTGATACCAGAGGAGGCTGGTTTTTTATTGTAAAAATGCTTATATTTCTACTCAGGCACTATCAGAAAAGGTATTCTTCAGAGGCACTGACAGTTCAAAACAGTCTTTTCAAACCCCTGATCTCCCAAAATAAGATATGGACACAAAAGTCCTGAACTATTGAATATAGAAAGAAGGTCATTTGATGTCACTATTATTTTTAGTGTGATATTCAACATACTTAATATTCTTTTAAACACTATCAGTCAGAGTTGTGTTAGTTGGGATACTTAGTCATTTCTATCTTGTTATCATGCTACAGAACATCATTAGAGATTGGCTAGTTAATCTTTAAGTGCATGTACACACACGATCAAGCAGGCACACACACACACACACACACACACACACACACACACACAAACTCACACGATTTTACTGCTGTTTTAAATTCAGCCACATCATTGTTTGAAGAGTGCAGGCTTTGTGTGTCTGCTGGCTTTTGTCCAGCGCTTAGCAAACTCAGCCATTAATAGAATTTTCCTTCTTTTCAGAAGACCCTTTGTGATGTTTCCAGTTGCAACTATGGCATCCTGTCATATGAAGTACAAGTTACAATGGACACACTAAAAAAGAACATCCATATGCCACAGACAGTATGAATTGTGCTAAATGAGTTTCTGTTGGAAACCCTTTTCTGCATATCTTTTCCCATGCTATCAAGTCCATCCAGGGCTTAGGCTTACGTTCTTTAAACTGAGATGTTTTTCGACTTATCAACTTACAAGTTCTTTAGTGAATAAAACTGTGACAGCACTTTCTTTGAAGGCATCAGTGGGGTGGATGTAACAGAATTTTGTTTGATCACAATATAAAACTTGTTTTTGTCACTTAATTACTCGTGCTATGAAAGATGAAGGTAATAAATGTGACAAAATAATAATTAGTGCAATTAGCGACATGTACCAAGTTACTTAGCAATGTTTCCCTAAAAACCCTGTGCCTTTTAATTCAAAAGGAATTTTAAACCTTTTGCATGTATGTTTTATTATGGTTTAAATATTAAGAATTTTCTTTTTATAGCCAAGCTAATTTATTGAGATAGATTATTATTATGTACTACAGTAGGGGAAACAGATATTAGCATTTCATAAGTTCACTTAGAATAGCATTTAGATTACAAGTATTTAGAAGATGTAAACCAACTGCAGCATAGTTTATGTCCACAGCAAGCTTGTTTGATCGGAATCTGGATCACAAAATCTGCAATGATTTACACCAGCCAGTGTAACCAAGGGAAGTTACAGCAACACTGACTCCATAAAGCATTTCATGAGTATATCAACAACAGCATTGAATTGTCTTCCCAATTTACATTTCTATATTTATGTATGTTAATGTTTACTTAAAGACAAATGTCCCTCACTCAACCAAAAGCTCCTAAAGTCAGGAACAATAGCCGTCCTATACAATGTTTAGCACTTTTAACTTGGTCCAATGAGTGTGAGTGACAAACGTTTCTCTAATTAAAATATATATATAAGATGAGCTTTTTCATCTCTGAACTGAAAGTGTGCATTATGTTTGTGAGCAAAACATTTCGACTGTGCCATTTTAATGCAATGTGTAATTTGATACAAAATGTTGACACTAATGGACATTTTGATTTTATATTGGTTGTTATACATCAAACATTCAGTTCTTTTAAAGATATTCTTTTGTCCCTCTAGGCTTAGGGGTAATGATGATAGTTTCTTATATTTTTATTCCCTTGACACGCTCTCTCCACAGGCCCTTGTTTTCCTTTAGTTTTACTCTTTTAGGCTGTTGCCAACTTCTCTGGGGTGATACTGACTGCTGGAAGAATTAATTGTATCTCTTGTATTGCCTTGAAGAAAAACTAAAAATCTATGGTTAGTTAGAGTTGGGGTAAGTATTATTTTGTTAGCTACTCTTTTCCAAAATGCTTAAAAATGCTATATATGAGAATTTTTACTATGTAAAGATTGTTACTTTGAGTTGCTGGTAATATTAGAGTTAAATGGGTAAAATACTAATAATTCAAAATTTTAGGGCTTGCAACACATGCAAAAATGTGACTACTAGATTCCATATACTGCAGAATTCCTGTATCATTATTATATTTTAAATTCCATTCCATTCCATATATTTTAAAGTTCATAACATAAAATGCTGTCTATGAAACTGTTTTTGGGGTAAATAAAGACCAAGAAAATTTACTAAATTATCCTGCATTATTGTGAATCACATATGGTCATGTTTTGTGTTGTCTTAATAATTTAAGATATTACACAGAAAAAATGCATTAGTGATGAAGTTGTAGCTAAGTGACAGAATTTTTGCTTAACATGTGAAGCTCTGAGTTCAGTTCTCAGAATAAAAAAAATATGCATACGCACATGTATGCATTTTCCATATGTGTTTATATAAACATATATTTGGGAGTGTATTTTCTAAATGAGGATTTGCCAAATGTGATAATGGGTTTGCAAAAAATAGTTACCTAAGAATTATAATGTTTGTATAGAAATCTAGAGAATTTATCACAGAAATGGTTAATATGAAACTGATGTAGAACATTATGTATATATCAGGAAAATATATTTATGACAACTACCTAATATATAAATTATTTATAGTTTGTGACAAACCAGAAATATTATAACTAATAATAAGTGGGATAATTTAAGAAACACTTTTCACACACATAGAAAAATAATACATTGATTTTATATCAAAGGATTTAAGATTATGAAGTCATTTTTGAAAAAAAAATTCACTTTATTCTATTAGGTATTATTTACTATATAAAAAGATTTTTATCAATAGCCAGGCATCGTGGCACACACCTGTAATCCCAGCACTCATAAGACTGAAACAGGAGAGTCATTGTGAGTTCAAGGCCAGCCTGGGCTACAGAGTGAACTCAAAGCCAGGCTGAACTGCATAGCACAAACCTGTCTCAAAAAGACCAAAAATGATAGGAATTAACAGCAGTTGTCATAGTACATATTTTTATATTCATTGAAGTTGGTCAGATTACCAGATGTAAGAATGCTGGATTGATCAAACCATTAATGGGAATAAAAAATAAAAATAAAAATTATAAACAATATAGAGGTTCACCAAGCAAGATGACAGGAATTCAGCAATGGTTGTTATATTGCAGATTGTTGTCTTCAAATCAGTTCAACTGTTTCTGTTTTTACAGAGGCTTTGAGCAACAACAGTGTGCATTAAATGCTCTGGAAAACGTAACAAATTAATTCAAAGTCTGAAACAAAACAAAACAAAAAAAATGAAACAAAACACATAATCAGCATCGTGTAATTCTGTACACTTCAAGGACATGAAGTTCTCCTTATGTGCAAACTGCTCCTTTTTTACTGTATGTTTAAACATTTGCTGCTGCTGTTGTTATAATGGTGTGGTTATTTTATGTCTCTGGATGTGGAAAATGAAAGGGTGAAGCACTTGGCACATTACTGGATGTTCTGAGTATCAATCCTCATCTTCAGTCTACGAAACCCTGGGGAAGAAAGCTGAGATGCTTGGGTTTTAGGATTTAAATCTGTGAAATGGAATGTAAGAATTTTACTAACCCTACCAGTACATTTATACGAATTGAAGAAAATAGGACTCTGTTTGCATTTCGAAACTGCCATAAGCTAAAATGGTATAAGAGAAAATAAAATTATATGGTGAAAGTTTGAATTAAACAACGACTACCATATGATGCACCTTGCCATTAATACCTCTAGAACCATCCCCTCTTGCTTTGAATGCACTTTCCCACTGCTCTTTGAGGAGCACACTTCTGCAGGGCACAGTGCTTCTGCTCCTGTGTGCAGCTGACACACGCAAGTGGCACCTCTTATTTCCTTCTGCGTCCCCTTTCCCTCCCTGCCTCCAACTCTTGCAACTCTCCCCATTTGGGAGGGAGTTTTCTGCCAACTTCCTACTACCTAACTTTAATTTTGCTCCTTAGTTACAATTTGGATTTCATATATATGAGAAAACATGCAATATTTAATCTCACGTGTCTGCTATCTTAACATATGTCTCAACATGGATCCATTTTCCTGTAAATGACTCGTGTATCCTTCTTTATGGCAGAGTGCTATTCTATTTCATATAAATACACTTTCTTTGTTCTTTTATCTACTGAAGGACATATAATCTGCTTTCAAGTTTTAGCTATTATGAAATGTACTGCTATAGACAGGGGTATTCATGTGTCACTGTAATGTGACATTTAAAACTCTTTCAGGAAGAAACCTGATGTGGGTAGTGGCATCAAATAGAACTGCCACTTTCTGAAGCAATCCTGGGAGTCCTCTTTCACACACTGTTTACTTCAGCTGCCAAATGCCAAACAATAGAAGCACAAGCTCTGAAAAACATGCAACTAATCTGCAACTTCTTTGTGACCTCTGTCTGTTCTCCAAAGTCAAAATGACCGTAAAGATAAACATTTTGAGACAACTCAGGACATCAAGGCAGCCACAATGGTACATCTAAAGACACTCATGAAAGAACACCTCCAGAACTGCTTCAGAAAGTGGCAAGAATGATGCTGTAAATGTGTTCAATGCAAAGGATGTGTTCTCTGGAGGATTATTGGCAATGAGTAATTTATTGTAATATTTTTAAAATTTTAAACATTCGTTGTATTTTTCAATCATACTTCATCTTCATTCATTTCTATTTGAGAGTCACAGGCAGATGTGAAAGCAGCACAGAATGTGAATGTTATTTCAAATAAGAAGACAAAGAAGAGTTGCTCTGTAATTTAACACTGAAGTTATGTGGACTTTCCAGAGAGTGAGCTAGTGAAGCATTTAGCTTAGAAATTGAATGCTTTGGGCTGCATACAAGTACTTTAAAATTCTTCTAAATAAATGCTCCCACATCATCCATCTCACAGGATGGATCCCTGGTAAAATGACAATGTTAACAGCTAAATTTTTGACCATTATTAATGTGTTTCTAAATGCAAAATGAATTTAAAGGTTTTTTACAATAGGATTATTGGACACTAATTTGATTAAAATGTCACTTTAAGGACAGAAATGTTGCCCATGGAATAGCAAACACCAAAAATAGTAGTAATTCATACTCATTCACTAACATACATCTCCTAAAGCCAGCAGAGGATCAGTCACTGTAGTAGACACTCAAAGGTTTTCCTCTCAATCACAAGGATGAAAGTGAGGTGACCTATGGTTACCATGAAAAAGACTATGGTGAATATTGAGAATTACTACAGTCATTTCTTCTTAGGATCAAGAGGAGTATTCTCCAAACTGTTTTACACATACAAAGTATATGTACATTTTAAAAACTAATTGAAGTATCTTCCTTTCAATTACATAAGTTCTATCAATATCAGTAATTTGAGCATTATATAATTTAGCTTTTGCCCACTGGACTACCCTATATGCTACTGATTTAAAATTAAAACATTTCTTAAATAAAGGTTCAGTCACAGTCAGATTCTCTCTGAAAGAGATGGCATAATCTTTTAACTACTCCATTTTAAAAGTTATTTTATGTTGACTACCTTACACTAAATATCTACAAAATGTAAGTATAGATTGAAAGACATGTCTTTTCTATGTGTTCAGGAGTATAAATGTATTCTTAAAAATTAGAATCTTAGGCTGTAGTATATTTTTTTTCAAATTTCTACTGTTCTTTTTAAGTCGATTCACAGCCATAGAAAATATATTCAAAATAAATTACACTTTAGTAAAAAATCAAAATATGAAATGAGTCTAGCTGTCTATACATCATTTTCTTAGTGAATCATCAAAATTTTTCCACTTAAATATGTGTAATTTCAAGGGGATTAACAGACACAGGGAGGGGAAAATGGGAGGGGAAGGGACATAAAAAGAACTACGATTTGCTCGTGCCTGTACCAATTCCTCATATGAATGCAGTCATTCTGTGCTGCAAAAACAGCTAAAATTTGAAAGTACATGTGTTTAACCAAGAATTAAGAAGGTTAAGAAACTTGCCAGTTAGGGGCTGGGGGTTTAGCTCAGTGGCACAGCGCCTGCCTGGCAAGCGCGAGGTCATGAGTTTGATTCCCGGTACCGGAAAAAAAACAAACAAACAAAAAAAAGAAACTTGCCAGTTAATACAGATCAAATCCAGGTCTCTTTAAATTTGAACTTAATAATCTTTCATTTTGTTTTACATTTTTATAGGAAAATAAGTTTGAATGAATGAATTTTTATCTGTACAGTGTCTAAAGAAGAGTCTCATATATAAGATTTCCATAAATATAACACTTTTTTCATTAAAATTTGATTTTCTTGAAAAATTTCATTTTTCCAGGATCAGATTCATTCCTTTATAAGAACTTATAAATTTTATGATCATATTTGATCAGACTAATATGCAAAGAACAAATAAAATATAAGAAAAGTGGCCTAAATCAAGGTACACTTTCAGATTATTGTCTATACCAGATTATAATACCAGTTTTTCTCTCTTTTTTTTCCTATTATCTGAGAGAGAAAGTTAGTCTTTCCTATAAGAGAAACCATATGCTATTTTGGCTTGTGTGTCTGTGTTGCATAAGTTTATGGTCTCAAGGTGCACCCGCTTTCCTACAAATAACTCAAGTTTATCCTTTTTGTGGCAGAGTAGTACTCCACTTTATATAAATACCATATTTGTTTTACCCACTCATCTGTTGATGGAATACAGGCTGTAAACATGGCTACGAGATGATTTCTAGTCCTACTTTTGTGGGACCTTAAGAGTTCAGTGAAAATAAGCATTGAATTTTTAAAATATATTCTCCAATTTGGTAAAATGATTACTTATTCTATGTTTTAATTTATCATTATATTTGCTTATTTTATTCTTTTTTTGCTATGTATTTTCAATGCAAATTCTAAGCTAGTTGTAAACCTCAATAGTAAACCTAAATCCTCTTTCAATCACAATATTCAGTAATTAGAAATTAAAACATGTATATGTAACTACATAATTATGCATTTGTGTGTATGTGTCTGTATTCATGTACAATATTATAGTAAATATGACCAAATAAATTAACTTTCCCCTGGAAATGTACATATGTCAACATATTTATTCTCAATTATTTCTTGAAATGTGCTTATATGACAGGTAAATTAGGTTATTACATATGTGATGATTTATTTTTTACACATTTTACTCTATCTCTTTTACATAATGCAGTCTAAATGTGCTAAGGTTCAGCCTTTGGCTGATAGGTTTTTGTCCTCTCTGATATCATTTCAGTGAAGCAGAAATATTAAGAAGAAGAAATTATTCCTTCTGCCTCTCCCAAGGAACCAGGGAAGCAGCTCATTTATTTTGATGGGAATAACTTTATAGCCTTGTTCTGTTTACCTGTTCCTCAACCTTGTCTGACATCCTAAGCCCTTTTGCCTGTCATCCATAAAACAAGTACACATGTGAAAATTAATCCACTGGAACCAATTTATATCAAAAGTGAGGCAGGCTAAGATGTTAGTAAGATCATCGGACTGGGACAAAAAAGTCTATCAACTCTGCTATCACCCAAAAGACAGCCCTGGCCAACTACTTCAACCATCTTCCTTTGTTTTTCACTATTTGTAAGATGAGCTATGTGTACCACTTGATATATAAAGTTCTCTTAACTTTATAATATTAAGAAGCATTTACTTATACTACCTTAAGTAATATTTTGTGCAATTGTAAGTTTTGGAGAACAAATGACAGTACTTCTTTATGTGTTAAAGAGGAAATAAAAACAGGAAAAAAAAGAAAAATACACTTTACATTTCCAGGAAGATATGATATGTCAAAAGAATTTATGAGCATCTTTTGGTATCATGTTTCTATTGTATAATTTAAAGTATTTAACACTCAGGAAAATTAATTATTCCCAATTTTGTAAAAATATCAATGAATCCTCTTGTGACATGGATATTTTATTCAAGTGCACCTTGACCGAACAAATGAATGGGTTCTCAAACTCCATGAGCTATTTCACTGGGAAAGATTAGGCTCTTTCTTTTTTATAGAAATCTTCATCCAGACACTTATGGACCAATTTTATCTTCTGAGAAATGTTTTAAAATATATTTTAAACAAAACAGTTCTTTTTCTTAATAACAAACTGTAGCAGTCATGAACAATTATAACATAAGATACTGAAAATGTCTTTACATAAAAGAAGTCATGACAAAATAAAATAATAAAATAATGGGGTTACATAATTTTTTGTTATTGAAAAATTAGAGAAGAGTTTTGAGTACTCTGTTCAACCTTTGCACTTTGTACAGACAACAAATAATGCCTTCATAGATCAAATGATTAATGAGCTTGACAAGGTCACATGTCCCATTTCAAGTCACAAGTGAAGACATGATATTATATGTGAGCATAGTCACACAAATTATATATACACTGTGTTTAAAAGGAATATTCATAGCTTTGAAAGTGCTGTACACACTACTACAAAACCATATTTTATTGAATTTGACCATTATTTTTTAGAATCCTGAGGACATATGCATGATATAAACAGTACAGACCCATGATTACATATGTTAGTAAAGAATTAACAGAATACAAATTATATGTGAAAATTACATTAGGTATATTTGCTGGAATACTGTACAATTAAATAATTATCTCTTGTTTACTTTTGTTTTATGTTGTCTTTTCTCTTACATGATGCCTGACATTGAAAAATTCAGGATATTGAAGGAAAATTTTATTAGACTTCACTAAATAGATATAAGAATCATTACACTGTTAAATAAATTGGCGAATGCACAATTAGTGACTTTCTTTTTTCTTGATTAGAATTTCATTGAAATAATAGAAGCAAGGTATATTCATCCTATATCTTTAAACACAACATTTACAAGGCTTAAAATTCTTCAGTCAGAAATGTTTATGATTCAGTATAACAGCACCTGATGTTCTGCTGAATGTCATTTGCTTAGTCACAGCACAGGGGCATGTAGGTAATAAAAATTCCATGAGCATGTTTGCAAAATATAAATGCTTAAGCGATTTTTTGCAGTCACAACTTACAGTGTAGATGGAATGCAATCTTGAATAAACAAGATGAATGAAGTGAAGGGTAACCATTGCTTTATCATTCTTCATGTAGGGTACAGAATCCATCGCTTATATATGTAAGAAGCAAAGCTTTATGATTCTTAACAATGGGACTATATTTTAAAACTACATTAAAAGCAATTTAAATATAAAGTTTAACACAATAGAAATACTGAAAGGAATCTAAAATCAAGTAATTTACCATAGAATTAGCATTACAGTCAGGCAATCTCAATGTATAATATCAAAATGTAAATGTCAACGACCGACTTTAAAGCATTCCTTCATATGTCACATTCAATTTCTCCACTTGCAGTTTCCAGTGTTTTCAAGGATGAAGGAGATTTTTTGTTTTGTAGCACTTGTCCCCAGGATTTGACACTTTTCCCTTGAATCACAGAACTACTCCTCTTGGGCCACCATAGCAATTTAAAAAACCAATTCAACCCAAGGCATAGTTTCAAGTTGTATTACTGCTTGTACTATAACTATGAAATTGATAAAACATATATTAAGCTTAAGTCATTTAAATATTTAGCTGCCAGAAGTGATGTATAAACATATTACTGAAGAGGCACTGAAAATCTTTCATAAAATATTCTAATAATCATTTTATCCTTATCTTCAAACACTAATTCTTTTGCAAATAAGAGCTGAGGAGCACAGCAAATGTTTAACTTTCTGCCTGAGTCAGTGGTTAAATGATGCTACAAGAAAAATTGCTCTGAAATCAAAGGAAAACATCATTCAGAAAGGTTGTAGTGACTATAGTCTTTCTGTGACATAAATAACACTTTGAAATTACACCTCTGATGCATTTTTATGTCCTTATATACTTTGCTGAATATACTACTCTTCTATAATTTTTACTAAATGAGTGCCACTGGCTCAGATTAAAACTTTATTTTATATCATTAAATAACAGTTCATCATTTATTTCCTTATTCATTCATTATCAAATGCTTTCCATTCGAATTCCCTTCATAATTCTCAATAATTACAGTAGAGATTAAGAAGAAGGGAAGAAGAAAAGAATTTGATATCCTGCCTGAATAAATTTAAGGTGTGTGGATAAACAAGTACCAAATAATTATACCATAGTTTGAAATATGAAAGATAAGCCTGAAAAGCTAAAATAACAACTGTTTGGGAAATAATTGTAAAAGCTTAGCATCTGTTCAGCACTTTTGAGGATATGTCTATGTACAGTAACAATGTTATACAATAGAGATATCTTAGAGCATATTTAATGCAACTCTGTTATATACTGTTTTGAAAATGATTCCTTCCCCTTTGTCTAATTTTTGTAAGCCTGAGCTGTTACCTTTTCTAAGAAGGCAATCTGTTCTCTCATTCCACGTGTTCACCCTTGAATCCTAGACTTAACCAAAATGCAGAGTAATTATCTCTGAATTTCCTGCCTTTCCCACTACAAATTCCTTGAGATGGTACATTTTAAGAACTTTATTGGATAACATTTTACATTTGTGGCATGCCTATGCATGCCAATTCAAATAGAAATTTATGCCTGTGTATGATATGCTATTAGTAAATTAAAGTATTTTCAAACAAATCTTAATGGGAAACCAGCTTAGTCTAATGAGAAATTGTAGACCCTAGATGCAAGTAGATCTAAATGTGCATTTTTTTTTTTTAAATTTGTGAGACTACACACACAGTTTATGTACTCATTTAATATAAGTTACAGTAAGAAAGATGACATTGGTTCTGGATTAGGAATTATAATACTGATAACAAACAACATATTTTATGATGCTCTGGACATTCCAAAAATATTTATATTTACTCATATATATTCAGGAAGAATGAGGCAAGAATAGCTTTATAATTAGACTAAAATCCCCTAAGGACAGGGACAGTATATATGTTTTCTTCCCTAATTTGTTAAATCCATTAGTTATTAAAATATAATAAATAAAAATATACTAGAACCTGTTCAAAATGTGCCACATAGCAGGAGGTTGACATAAAAAATCAAATATTCATAGAGATTATTATCTATAAATGGTAGATAAATAATATGCACATACAAAATATAAGTAGATTATATGCTATGTGGCAAAAAATACCATGAAAAAATCCAGCAGAAGAGAGGGGTAGTAATATTTAGACAGGGGCTTGGGATCTGCAGTGTTAAATAAGATGACCCTAGAAACTAGCTGAAGGATTTATTTGAAATAGTTGAGAAAATGATTTCTGTGGATATCTCAAAGAGCAATATTCTACACAGAGAGAAAAGTTAAGTTTAAAAATCTGGAGGCACTGGGGTGTGGGTGTGTGTTGAGGGGGTGTAGGTGTTAAGGAACAGCCAAGAAGTCAATGAAATTAGACAGAAGTCACCAAGTTGGAAAGTTGTAAGAGATAAACTTAGATAGATGATAAGTTTGATTCTAATACTTCTGTTAGATTTAATTTTTGCTTAATAGAGATGATCAGACACGGAAGACACTTACAGTTGAGTTCACAGTGTCACCCTAGCTGCTGTCTTTAAAACTGAGTTAAGGTGGCCAGATGGTTACTAAATATTTTTATTAGCAAAGTGTAAAAGACACAGCAGTAACATGGAGCAAAGTACATGGTTTTCACCTATTAAATGTAGCATAAATACTCAATATATTTAAGGTAGAGCCAACGTTGTGTATGGATTGGTTTGGTGTAAGATGTGAGGAGAAGAAGTTGAGGATGGGGCCAGCTGCTTTTATTTCAACCACCTGGACATTTGGAGTGAATAGGACCACACACACAGTGGATTGGCAGTCAGAAAAACGGGATATAAAGGATCAGGAACAAGTTTTTACATTTGTTAAACCTATACTTTCTACACATATACACGTAGATGATGAAGGGACAGTGAAGAAAAGGTCTGAGCAAGAGATATAAATTGAGTGTCATCAGCATATAGCTACATTTTAAAGCCATGAGGTCTGTAGAAATCACCAAGAGACTATAAATATCCAAGTACAGACATAGAATGCTTCAGTGTCACAAACTTATGAGAAGAAAAAAGCAAAGAGACCCTGAGGGCGAAGCCAGTCAGTCTGACAAAAACCTAATACAGGAGTTTCCATGGAGAGGAGAGGGCAACCGGCTGTGTGCAAACTGTACAGCAGATCAAGTAATAGGCGGAGTAAAGCATTAGAAATGCAAGTGTGGGTTTAACTCTGCACACGGTGTTAATGGTCTTAACAAAAGCCAAAGTGGGAAGTAGTGGGAATAAATCATACTGTGAGGAGTAGTCCAGATCCGACTACAAAGAGGAGGAAAAAGAAAGCATGGGAAATAACTCTTTTGATGAATTTGACTGCTAATCACTACTGAGAAATGGGTGCAGACTAAAGAGAATATTGAAGTTACTTACACAAGAGTGATTTTCAAAACTATTAAAGTAATAGTTTTATAAGCAGTATTCTCTTGTAATTTATTCCATAGCTCTGATTAGGTAAATTATACTTTCATATATTTATAGGTATAATTATAGTACATTTATGATATATGTTATTTATTTATTTAGTTAGTTTGGTACTGGGGATTGAACTCTGGACCTTGCACTTGCCAGGCAGGTGCTCTGCCACTGAGCTATAACCCCGGCCCCCAATATATGTAACTTAAATATTCTTAACAATTCATAAATTAGTTTAAGGAAACATTACATAATTGTACAATACAGAACCTTATACTCTCTCTTTGGAATATACAAAAAAATCAATTTTAGTTTAAATTAAACCCAAGATCAATTACTTTAATTCAGCTCGTTAAACATTACATGTATTTTGTTTATCTTAAAGTTGTGGGGTTATTTATATATAAGATCGACTAAAATAACATGAATACTATACTTCATGATATAAATTTATAAATTTCTTAGTATATTAATATATGTCTTACTTTTGAGAGTCAAATATATCTGAACTATTAAAGGATATGCTCAACACAGACTTTTACTAATGGACAACCATATTTGCCTTAAATCATGCAATGCCTGATCGGATAGCAAGTTTTTTAATAACTTTTCTTACTTTTGCTATTTCCAATTGAACTTTCTCCTCGAAGTATTCTTCAGGTTGTTGTATGTCTTTGACATTATTAGTACGTATATGCTTATGCCAATTCTCTAACAGTGCCCATATCTAGTATTTAAGGGCTACAGGACAGAGGGAAATCCTAGATCCCAGACACTGAAATTTAGCGTCTTAACTTAGATCAACATTTGCATTACCAGTTAACTAAGAAATTTAGTCAATCCTTGACTAAAATAGTTTTAGAAAAAATCAAATATATATACATGTGTGTATGTGTGTGTGTATGTGTGTACACATGAGTGTAGAAGACTTTTTTTAAGAACTTGGGCTATTATTTTACATTTTTCATATTTTAACCTTAATTACTAATTCCTTTCATTGCTACTTCCTCAACACTATGGAAAAGAGAATAATCTATTTCCCTTCTTGATGTATGTGTATGTATTTGTTAATAGATAAATTGATGCACTTGAGACCTTGCAATATTTTTGATGTTCTATAGCCCCTTAATATGCTAAATTCAGTCAAGTAACACATAAACACAGAGTATCCTCAATTATTTTAATGTTCATTGTATAAAGGAGAGGGAGCCTCTCAGTACACAAGAATAACTGCCACGCCAATAAAAGATAGGGGAAAGGTATTCACGATTCAATAAAGAGAGAAAAAGGATATCAGCATCAGCAATATCAGGCTAGAACGTAGACTACGAATATGTAACTCTGAAAAGACTGAAGTAGTTCATTTTTCAAAAATTGCATAGAAGCATCTTTAAAGTGTGTATATAATATTCCAGAAAAACTGGACCAGGGCTGGAATTATAGCTCAGTGGCACAAGCACCTGCCTGGTGAGAGCAAGGTCCTGAGTTTGATTCCTAGAACCAAAAAAACCCCAAAAAGAAAACAGAAAAACTGCACCAATGGCACTGATTTTGTCAATTTTTACATACTTATTTGTGTTATGTACACATATTAATGTTTATTTCAGCAGACATGAAAGATGACTTATAATAGGTCTCTGCCACTTCATATTTATTTATTTATATATTTACTTACTTATTTGTTTATTTATTAACTTATTTAGTTAGGCTCCCAAGTGCTGGGATTACAGGCATGAGCCACCATACACGATTATATAACTTTATTCTTAATTAGTTGCTATTTTCTTATATCCATTGTGTTTTGTTGGTTCGTTGAAAGCAGTTATTTAAAAAATTGCTATCCTATCAGGACTAGGATCGTTCATTAGCTCCTGAACTTATATCTGTCCATCCTGTCCGTCAGCTCCTCACCTCTTATTTCTCCTAGTCAAATTTATCATTTTATGTGATTTACAGTTTATTTTTTTTTGCTTTGATCAACTCCATCTTGCTCTTGAAGCCTTTTGCTTACTTTTCCTGTCATGACCGCCAGGCTTATGCAAGCAAATCTGCTCCTTTCTTCACACATGGCATTTTATTTTTCCATCCCTGCACCTGTTTACCAAGGAAGAGTTTGCATTCAAAATTGACTTTCAGTGTGCGTAGTTATTTGTATTTTTCTGGTGGCTGAACAATAATAGCATACTTAAGAATTTTGAACCATGATTACAATCCAGAATGCCAACAGAGAGAGAATAAAAATCAGTTTAATATTTATCGTTGTGAGCAGTGTGGGCAAAAATAAAGATGAGGAGCACAAGATATAGTAGATAATATTTTACATATAATTCCACCTAAATGAGAATCAACTGAAAGGTACGGCCGTGTTACGGATGGCAATTTCATTAAACAGTAGCAAAAACCTGAAGAAAATTCAACTAAAATATTGTTTATTTGTACTCATAAAATTGACAATAACTTTAATTAAACTTAAATTTACAATTTTACCAGTTATGTGAAAGGTGCATTTATCCATAAATCTAAATGATCAGGTTAAATAGCATTATGAATTTGATGGTTTCTGTTAATATTCATTTTGTCAATAGATATTGAAAATTGAGAGTTTTAATCATTATGAAGATTATTAGAGTTATTTAAAAAATAGGGCCATTAAAATCCAATGAAGAAAATAAAGAAGACATGAAAAATAAATTAAATACTTAATTACATGTGAGAATTACAGTTACGTGCTTTGAAAGAGAACAATATATAATGTTTAAAAATATAAGCTGTCATGAAGCAAATTAAATTAAAAATGATGGAACAATGCTCTACTATGTCCTGGCATAGAATTCACAGAGTTTCTTTACTTTTTACTCAAGGGAAGCAAATTGTTTATTTTATTATTATGTGTGTTAGAACTAAACAAGTCTTAGAACCACACTATCATTTAAAGGTGACAAGGCTGAGACTTCAAGTCATAATTTTTGAATGGTAGAGTTCAGCCGAGAATTCTCCCCTGGTGATGTATTTGTTAAACCAAAGTGCATTTTGCAATATAGTAGTATGCTTTCATGAAATAGACCAATAGAGTTTTCAACTGAAGACAGTCTCTAACAGACCAATGTAATAGACAGAAGCCCATGGCTCAGACAAGCTAAGGACTTCTTGCTCTGAGATTGGACTGTCGAAGAATGAAGTGGTACTTTTCCATCTCTGGGTGTGATAACGTCGTTTGTTAATCAGATTTCTTAATTATGAGTAAAATGAAGATACCTAATTTGAGAAGCAAAGAGATTAAGTGCTTTTATCTAACCTTTTCCAACTCAGATACAAATTTACACATTTTCGTCATCGTTTTCTTTTCCCATTCCTGTATTTGGAAGAAGAGTAAAATAAAAGTGACAGAAAATACATTATCTCTAAGGTATTCTTACAGTGGCAACATGCAGATTATTGCCTTTTAATCTTAAAATACATTGCATGTAAGCAATTTGGCTAATGGAATTTCACTAGGTATAATTCTTCCAAATTATTGTATTACAATAAGATACTTATTTGATTTATAAAAATGTTTCACATTAAATCCAGCCACTTTGCCTTTATACTGCACAGGTAGGGAGATGACTGAGTCTAACTTTAGATGGTTTTGACCTTCTACTTGATAGACCTCCTTTGAGAACAGCCCGATTAGAAAATTTCTGCACTGCAATGCCATCACTATTTTGTCCTTATTCATATATGTTCTTTACTGGCATAAAATCCAGGAAGATTTTCCAGACAGTCCATGAAGATTTTAGGGGCCATCAAATGGCCCACAATATATAATATGTTGAATGATTTAATTTCTAGTACACAGCAATCATTTGGCTAAAGAAATTTTAAAAATTAAGACATTCTTTTTTCTGGTAAATCTTTAAATTTTTTCAATATTACTTAACATTATAGCATAAAGAAGAGAATTTATTTTCATCTCATGGAGAAGATAGTGATTTAATTTATATCAGCCAGAGTTTCAGCCAAAATAAATCCAGGTAATTAATAAGTCATATGTGAATTTTTCTCCTATCCTTTCCAGTGTATGAATCCCAAAACTCATTTCACATCTCTGTAAACATAAATAATCCATTGATTTCTGTATTTATGAAGAGCAAGTATTGAAAATGGAATCATAATTATCAAGAAATGATGTAAAATCTCTATCAATCTGTGAGCTATAACTTTTTGTGTACATTCCTCACACTAGACTGAAAATAAAAATGTGCATGGTGACACAATGCTGAATTTGGGAGGCTGAGGCAGGAAGATTGTCACTAGCTTGAGGCAAACCTGAGCTACATAGTGAGTTCTAAGCCAGCCTGGACTATACAGCAAGATCCTGACTCAAAAATATCATAAAGAACAAAAATAGGACAAAGATTGAAAATGAAATTCTCCCAGTTACAAAAATGTTAAACATTTTTTTAAGGAATATACTCGATAACCCTTAACTATGATTCCTATGTCTTTTTTTTTTTTTTGCATGTCTATGTATTGCATGTTTATATCTGTTTTCATGAGAAGCCACTTTGAAGATATCAATATGTAATACAACCACCATTGTTAATTCCCTACCACTTTGTTTGTAACTCGGTATTGTCTGTATTGTGCTTGTGATATGTTGTAAAATGTTGTATGTCTGTTAATGTTTCCCTCCTTTTATCTTTAAAATAAAAAAAAATAAAAATAAATTAAAAATGAAAAAAAAAAGATTCCTATGTCTTATAGTGAAGACAGAAGCAATATCTATGACAGTCCAAAAGAAGGAATCGATACAGACGCATGTTCTTTCTTTGTTTGTACTGATAGAAAAGTATTAAATGAAGTTGTTTCCAAACACCAGAATTTGAGTCAAACATGACTAAGATGTAGGTAATCTCTTATTCTTAAAGATATTCACTGTAACATTATCTGTTCCACAAAAATGAAATAGTGGAAACCAACTGCATAGCCTAAAATAAGAGGCAATTAAATAATCCAGTTGTGGTTATGCTATGGAAAGACTTTGGTAAATGAGATATTTTAACAGTTATTTAGTGATTTAAAACACTCTCAGGCTGAGCGTGTTGGTGCACGCCTGTCATCCCAGGAGGTGGGAGGGTGAGGCAGGAGGAGAAAAGTGTCATGCTGGCCTGGGCCACTCTGTGATGCAGGAAGACCCTCCTCAAAATACAAAAGGCAAAAAAAAAAGGCTGGTGATGTAACTCGGTGAAAAACCAAGGATTCACCCCCAAGTAATGGGGAAAAAAACCTCAAAGAACAATAAGCAAAAAGTAATAATAAATAATCTAAAAAAAATTACAATACTCCAGTCCTACTATATATCCATCATCATCATCATCAATGTCATCATCTGTTCTTGAGAGCATATGAACAAAAAAGTGTCAGCAACAATATCAAAATATTATTGCATCGTTTTGAGTACAGGAACTATAAGACATTCCATGAGAATTATCAATACTTTGTGAAATAAATAAGAAATTTTTCTTCCATATGTTTTTCTATAGTGATAATGGTTTTCTTTATGATTTAACTTTATTTTGAATAATAATCAAAATTCACATATATCCTCATAATTATATTTATAAATCATAATTATATATTTATGACACACAATAATATTTGATACATGTATATACCATGCAAGTATGAAATTAGAGTTTTATGACAAAAATCAAATGTCTTTTATTTGAGACAGAGTTTTACTATGTACTTTAGGCTGGCCTTCAACTCACTATGTAGCCCAGGCTGGCCCTGAAATCATGGTGAGTCTCCTGCCTTAGGTTGCTGAGTGCTGGGATTACAGGTTCACACCATCACACTCAGCCAAAAATACATTAAAATCCAAGCAGTGATAAATGAAATACTGATGAAACAAATACAGTAAGGGTTAAGAAAAATTGAGCATAGTGACAGAAACCTGAAATCTGAACATTCTGGGAGACTAAGGCAGGAGGCTCACAAATCTGAGGCCTGCCCAGGCAATTTATCTAGTTAACAAGATTCTGTCTCATAATAATAGAAAGTAAAAATTAAAAGGGCTGAGAATACAACTTGGTGTGAAGTCCCCAGTTGAGTCGTCAGTAACTCCCTGTGAAAGCACAAAAGATTCCTATGGACTCTCTGATGCTGTTTCATGTAAAAGAGGAAACTGGAAGGATCTGATCTAAAAAGATATATAATAATAATATATGTTCTAATATATGGGGGTGAAAACCTCATTGAGTGAGTATGAGAGGACACACGCTATGCATACAAGATTTATTAATATAAAAATGTGGGGTTTCTTGATGGAAAAATGAGTTCATGAAAATATGCTCACCTCAGATGTCATGAAGCAAATGCACATTTACACAGCTCTTAGGATGGTCAAAATCTGAACCACTGACATGAAATGCTAGCCAGAAATAGTTAAAATGTGGGCCAGCGGCAGCCGACATTTATTTCTGAGGGGATTGATTGTGGGAATGCCAATTTTGGAATGGAGTTTGGCAGTGTCTTATAAAACTAAGCATAATTTCACTATACGATATGATAATCATGCTATTTATTATTTCCTTGAAGGATTTGCAAAGTGCCTTAAAGAAAAACCTACATATATCTTTATAAACACTTTCTTCATCATTGGCAAAACTTGAAATGAGCACAGATGTCCCTCAGTAGTTTGAAGAAACAAACTATGGTACATTCAGTAAATAAACATTATTCAATCTTAAAGAGAAATAAATTATCCAGCCATAAAATGACATAGAGAGATTATAAATCTGTTTCTTAGGTAGCAGTAAGCATTGAGAAAAGTCTATGTACTATGTGATTTCTACTACATAGAATTTAAGGAAGTCAAAACTATGAAGACAGTAAAAAGAAAAAAAGCAATTGCTTGAAGCTAATGAGGAGGTGTCAACAAGCAGAACATAGAAATTTTTAGATACTGAAAATGCTTAGTATATTATATTAGTGAGTGCATTCAATAAATATTTGTCCAAACTATCAAATATGCAATACCTAGATTGAACACTAATGTAAAATTATGCATTAGGGTAAAAATGTAGATTCACTAATTATAATAGGTATGTCACTCAAGTAGGGTATGTTAGTAATGAGGAAGATGACCAGGAATGTTGCTCAGTAGCGTACTGCTGGCCTAGCATGCTTAGAGCCCTGAGATCTATATGCAACTCCACAGCATAACTAATTGACCACAAGGAGATTATGTCTTTGTGAAGGCAGAGATATACGGGAAATTTCCATGTCTCTCACTTGATTTGTTTTGTGACTCCAAATGTGGTTCAACATAGTCATAAAACTATGTCTGAGTTCTAGAATGCCCAACTTTTCATTCATACTCATATTGAATTTATTTCACTAGCGACATACTTTTGATTTAAATATTTAAACTTTATAATAAACATTTGAAAGAAATATTGCTTTAGAAAATTTAAAGTGAAGCTTAGTTATAGGATGATTTGAGACTGTATTGAAATGTTAGCACGTCACTACCCAATGGCTGCCAAGGCACGCTCTTGGGAGCTCTGGGTTGTAGGCTGACGAAGATGAACATATTCAAGGAAAATAAATTCTCCTCCATGTTCCTGAGTTTAAAGAATATACACAGGCATTCAAAAGTCCGATCACTTCCTCACTTGTATTTTTGGGGTGTTATATACAAGTTATAACAAGAATATATATAAGTAGGCAAGAGTCTGCTAACTTCCTCACTTCTGTTTTGAGGTGTCAACTTCTGGGGTGCCTTTCAGATTAATCACTGTATTCATACTTACTCCCACTTGATTAAGCTTCAGAGCCTAGACTGTTATAAAGTAAAACAATAGTACTTACTATTCTATTCATGAGCTACCAAGGGTCTCCGTGTGTTTATTTATTTCCTTATATACCTTGACTCCTCACTACATTAAATCAAAGTGATCTACTTACATCTTCAATTCTACTATTGAATTGAAAGAACTCACTTACTCACAAATTATCAGTTAGTTAAATGGTTTAAAACCTAGAATACTCAGCCATTTCTACCATCTATTGAACATAAATAGTATGCCAAACACAGGACAAAGTAATTTATACAATCACCCTGAGAGAAAGAGGTGGTAGACTTTAAGACAGAGTGAGACACCAAGACTAAAAACTTAACAGCTCACTAAAGTCATTGCCACAAGACTGAAGCTCTGCTCTGGAAATCTGAGGTTGCTTAATGGAGATCTTAAGCCTTTCAGCTATTTGTTACACCAAAGCATGCATGTTGGAAAACCAGAATTTATAGGTAAAAAAGACATACAAACCAAAGCACTGAAGAAAAGGTAGTAGGCACTATGACTGCCAATTTCTTAAAATTTAGTTGTTTAAATAAAACATACTGAGAACAGGACTTAAATATAAAAATGTAAACATATAATATCAAATGTGTTATTGATCAGTTAGCAACAGACATTACAAACTAGTCAATCTTATATCCACTCCAGATCATCAGTACTCCTCAGTGGGTGGAAAATGCCAACAGACAAGGAGACAGACTCAGCGAAACAGTAAGATCCTACTTAGCTTTTAAATGGGTCACGTTAGCATGAACGAGTAACTTAGGCACGGAAGAACCCTGGCTCAGCTGTTTTATTTTTTGGTTTTAGATAGTACTAAATTAAGTTGAATGGCTGGAATCTCAGAGGATAATATTAAAATTAGACTTCAAAGTGACTTTTAACTTTAGATATGTATAGCATACAGTTTCATTTAGACAGAAGCAGATAAACAAAAGAAAAATAAAAAAAAAAAACAAAGTTAAATGTTGACTTATAATTTGGGCAGTAAATAGCCCTCATGAAAATATAAACTTTAAACTGCAGATGATATTATGAAGTAATAATATTTCATAACTGTACTTCCATTGTATATAACAATTTCTAAAATATAGTAGGCTCTTAATAAGCATTTGTTGAAATGACAAATGAATAAAATAAGTTAATGTACCACTATACTGAGTTTTTACAAAGAAACAGCTTTGACCTTATATTTTCCTACTAGGTTTTAGTAGTACATTAACAACATATGTTTAGCTTTGAGCTTTCAAACCAAAAAGTAATAAAACTATTAAGGCTAACAAATTATAAGATTAAGAAATTGACATTTAAGTAAAATTCAATCAATTACAAACGGATATAGCTGATAAAACAACACAATTAGTGAACGTCTTTAAAAATAAAAACATTTGCTCATTAGAAGATTTACTGGAAGCTATATCTGTATATCATAAAGAATGCAAGGATGTATGCTAAATTAAAGATTCTGAGAATTTTTTTTTTTTTTTTTTTGAGGCAAGGTCTCACTATATAGTGCAGACTGGCCATGAAATCACTTGGTAGCCCAGGTTGGCCTCTAATTCACAGCGATCTTCCTGCCTCAGCTTCCTAAGTGCTAAGATTACAGGCGTGATTATGACTGTGATCAAGAGAAAATTTAGCAAAGCACAAATTTGCTAAAATTAATAAATTAATGCATAACATTATTTGTTTTTAAAGACAGTTACTGATTGCCTAAAGTGTTAGAAACTATGACAGGCACTGGACTAAAAAAATGGCTAAGGGACGTACCCTGACCCTAAAGATCCAAAAAGAATAGGCTTGGCCTCAATAGATGAATGAATTAGAAGGCTTTGAAGTTGTAATTTCTGAATGCTGTGACGTTTGCACCAAGTGATATTGCTGGTATGATTCTAAGCATCATTTCCTGTAGAAATTCTCTTTTATTTCATAAAAACAGTGCAACTCACAGAAAGAGTTAAATTCCTAGCTCTAAAGCACTGTTTGAAGAGAAAACTGATTGCTCATCTGGCCATATTTCTAACAACCTACAATTGAAAAAAGTAATTCCATTCTCTGGGTCTATGGGGCAATATTCAAATAAGAATTCATCTTCACAATGGAGTTTTGTAATTTCCCTCAGCATAACCTATCTTTACTTGCTAGTTTATTCCGTGACAGAAAGTTACCCAACCTCCACTTTACCAGTGCTCTGCCAAAGAAGAAGAGATTGCTTTCCAGGCAGGTACTCACAGGTAAGCATTTTTAGGAATCTTTTAACGAGGCAACCCATAATGATCTTTCTAACTGAGCTTCTGTTCCAAACTCAGGGGGAAGAAAGTAATTCTGCCAGCCTATGTGAACAAGCAAGACACAAACCCACACACACACACACACACACACACACACACACACCGTGTGTTTAAAAAGAAAAAGATATATAAAATGATCAGCATATAAGGTAGCTTTGAAAATACATTGAAACAATTTGATAGATTAAATAATCTATAACCTTGAACACATTTGGATTTCAAAGCTGCTGAGCCATCTTAATATTGTATTTCCTGTGTAATGTTCAGTTAGCAATAGGAGGTGATAATATCCTTGGACATAAAGGAGAAATAGTAGGATGATATTAGAGGTCTCAGGGACTAGTTTGTATTTTATACAGTACAAGGTTATCAATTGCTATGAATAATGTCATATATATATATATTATATGCATACATATGATGTTAAGGTCCTTCTAACAGAGTGCGAACCAGAATTTATAAAACCGGAAGGTGGAATTTGCAGTTCAGCACCCATTTTAGCAGATCTTTCATCCACCCTAAAGTTCTCCTGCTGCCATTCCCTATCCCAACTGGTTATCCTGTTATCCTCCAATGCATGAAATGGAGACCTCTAATTGCAGACATCACTCTCCTAGTCTTTTGGAATTGTAAAGGTCTATACAATTCAACAATTCTATTCCTTTTCACAATTTGCACATAAACTGATTTATTTCATATTTTCATTCACATACATGAAACTAGTAATTTCTGCCAAAATTTTGTATTCTTCTCCACAAGGTAAGCTCATCAGCCATCAGGAGCAAGTCACTCCTCATCCCTCTGCCAAGCTCTGTCTCTTGCTGGTTACATTGCTCTCCCGCCACACCTCAGTGAAGATGTGCGGATCCTACTTCCACAGCTGTGCCTAAAACTCTTTGTAACATATGGAGAAAAGTGCATGCTTCCACACAGTGAGTAGGCATACAAATTAGAAAAACCAGTTTTGAAAACGGTTTGGAGTTTTATAAAAAATTAAAAATGGAATTATCATAAGATCCAGCAATCCCATTACTGGGTATGTACATCCAAAGGACATGAAGTCAGTATGTTAAAGACACCTGCACCCCCAAATTCACTGTAGCACTCTTCACAATAGCTAAGAAATGAAAACAAAGTAAGTGCCCATAAACTGATGAATAAGAAATAAAAATATGATACAAATATACTCAGCCTTAAAAGTACTGAAATCCTGTCATTTTCAGTAACATAGGAGAAACTGAAGATTATTAAGAGAAATAAACTAGACACAAAAAGAAATACTTCACAATCACCTTTGTATGTGTACTCAGAAAAGTTGGTCTCAAGGAAAATGAGAGTGGAGTGGTGGTTAGCAGAGGACAGGCAGAGTAGGGAGGGAGAAGGGTGGAGACAGGTTGATCAAGGGATACAAAGTTACAGTCAGGTGGGAGGAAGGAGTCCTGGTGTGCTACTGAATAGCACTGTGACTACACATTACAACTCTTAGTGTACAATTCAAAGAACTCAAAAAAGTTTAACATTTCCACCATAAAGAAATGATAAATGAGAAAATAGATACTTTAACCTGATTTAAAAATTATGTAATATGTACAAATATCATGTTAACTCCCTCTGTATGTACAATTTTCATGTTCTTATATATCGATTAAAATAAATTAAAAGTGTGTCAGAAGACAGAAGGAATGTGAGACTTTCAATGGTATCTTCAATGTCAATTACCTACTCCTGGGCCAAGTTCCTCCTTCTTTTCCAAGATTTGGTTTCTTTAAATTCACCCTGCTCAAGCCCCTTAAGTCTGTATTTTCTCCCAAATTTAAGAAGGTCACCTTGAATTACTGATTTCCTCAGATCCAAAAGATCATGCTAATATGTAAAGAAGCAGTCTTCACCACATGGTATCTTTCTTCTAACCAAGCTGATAAACCATACCCTTTCATTTATCCATTTAAATACCATGGCTGATGAAAGCTATGGGATTAAACCTTCATTTACTTGAGTTCAAACTCAGAAGGATTTCCCTCAGAAATACTACTATTGCCTTTTTTTCCCTCACTCATTAGTCACTCAAAGATTCAGTGACAAAATTTTCACTGATAACTCAACCTGATTCCTAGCAATTGAACTTCACTTTGTGTACGTACAGAGAAAGTGTCATCATTGGTAACCTACCCTTTCGGTTGGTTTGGACTCTGCACTGACCCTTTAATACCCTTGGGGCCCTTTCCATATCAACCACCCTGTTACAAATTTACTGCTTCAAGATCTTTAACACACCTACTGCTTTCTTACTCCCAGCTTGTTTGTATAATGCTGTACAAATTGAGCACCAACCTTGTGACAGAGCTTTACTTACAGATACCTCCTTGTGAAATGTGCAGGTAAGTGTACTCATTCTCATTTTACAGGGGTCTGGGTGAAACTAAGACTGAAGTTTCACATCTTATCTAGTGAAGTAATTGTAGTTCTTATTAATTTAGCTAGTGTGATTTATTACGCACAGTTCAAGCTAATTTAAATCATTAACATAATATTCTTGATAATCTTATGAAGCAAATAATTACATCGCCTGCATTGTATAATTAAAGAAACATAACCCAGACCTAGTTAATACTTTTTCTTTCTTCCTGTAATAGGCCAAATTCTTGAAAGCATCATCTACCTTTAAAATCTCTACTCTCTCACTATACACACACTTTTATTTTTTGAGAGCTTGCTCATAATACAAAATAGAGTTTTGTTTGGGGAAATTGGTACACACAGTGTAGTATATCCTCACCCTTTTCAAACATTCTTTCTTTTCCTTTTCAAGACAGGGTCTCACTCATAGTACCGGAAGTCTTTGAATTCACTTCATAGCCCAGGCTGGCCTGGAACTCTCAGCAAACCCCCTGTCTCTGCCTCCCAAGTGCTGGGACTACAGGTGTATGCCACCAAGTCCATCTCTAAGCACTCTTAGTATTTGAAATTTTTGCATGAAGCCTGTTATCCTGTCATAACATTGTGACACTAAAGAATCCTGGCTTCCAAACTGATTACTTCTGTGTCCTTTTAGTCTATCTTTTTGTCCCTTCCCTGCCCTCTCCTTACAATTCTTGGATAGAGCATATATGTACAGCATAGTCTAGTAGTCTTGGTCCCAATATGTCCTTCTCTTGTATTTAGAATATCCCTTCCAAATCAGAAACATGATCATCATTGTTTTGTTCTTGTTTTGCTCACTAGAGTGTTCTACTTGCCTGGAGATAAAATCCCCTGGGCCGGCTATGAAAGGGCCTACACTCCAGGCTGCCTGAGCTACGTGTAGATTTCTGGATTAGTCCTTACCCTTAGTGCTGTGCCTCTGTCTGTCCTATTTTTATACTCGAGTATTCTCACTGTTTTCCTAGCCATCCCCCAATATAATCCATAACTACTACTAGCTAACCCCTACATGTCATCCACATTTCTGATACTTTTTAATACATCATCATTTGTTCATTTGGATTTAACCTTTTTTTTTCCTTCAGAAAGCATGAGGCATTTATTCCTTCTAATCATTACTGTAAATGAAAGGTCAGCAAACACCAGATAGTAAATATCTTAGGCTTTGTGAGCCTACAGACAAAACTGGGCCACTATTTTGTCAAAAAGGATTATAGTATTTTCACAAGTTACATTTTAAAAGGTAAAAGCCATTCTTGGCTTTCAGGAATATAAAATCACATAGTGGACCTGATTTGACACATGAAACAAACTTTGTAAATGTTTGTCAAAGATTATAGTTGCATTATAATTTACTTATTGTCCTTACTTTAATATGGATATATAGAAACTATGTCTTTTTTAGTTTTGGTTATTATCTTAATGCTTGGTACTCATTGGTCATGCAGCAGTGTTGGTATAAAACAAGTAGTAAATAATATTTAATTCTTAACTCCATTATGCTATTAATATAGTTGAACTGTTTATTTCAGGGAGGGAGAATATGTATTAGAAAGGAGGTCAGGGCTTTGCCTAAGTTTATAGTAAATGTATATGATACATATTATGTTGCAACATAACACTGATACATTATTACAGTTAATTTCCATACTTATTCAATAATGTGCCAACAACTGTGTTTACTCCTTTGCTTAAACCCCAGTGTGAACCAACATAATTAGTAAATATCTAGTGGCTTTTAGTAAAATGTTTTGTAACATTTTATGTCATTGTCTTATAAAATAAGACCATCGAGAAGGTATTATTGCCCTCAGATATGTGACAAAACTGAGTGTAATATGACACACCTAAAGCATAACAGGGCCAAGACACAATTTCAGTTTTCTGATAGAATATCAGAACCATTTCATTATAAATCTTCTGCTTTAATGCAGAAAGGAAGCACTTTTTGAATACTGTACTTGAATGAAATTCTTTGAAAATTTAAATGACATTTTACTGCCAAAAGGAAAGCCAATTAAACTAGAATCTTAAAACTTTTAGCCAATGGGATATTTTCTCAGTCTGAATTTGAAATATAGATCAGAGAATTTAACTACTATTAATGATACTGAAAATGTTTTTCAGTTCAGAGAATTGCTGTAATTAGGCTTTTATCGTGGTTCCTCACATTACTAGCATCCTATTACTTAGGATTACTTAAGAAGTAAAATAAGGTGAGGAAAGAAACAATATAGGAACCAGACTAATCAGAAGTACATGTGGGATAGACACTGTCACATGCATGCCTTTCAATTATTTTTCTACAATATGTACTTCTTTAGCAAGGATGTTGGACTTTTTAAATTTTTTATTGTACTTTTATTGAACATATCTTTTAACAATACCATTAAAATATATTTTAAATGAACTATTTTATCATGTCATTAATTTTTTATTTATTAATAAATGATGCACATATATTGTGAAAATTAATTTTATAATTGCAGTGAGAACACAGTAAATGGTTCATAGTGAATAACTACACTGTATAATAACTCCATTATCAATGATACAGTTTTTACAAGATAACTTAGAGATCACATATGGGAGAGCTCTTGTAGTATAACAGAAAGGTGAGTGATGACCTATAGCTGAAATAATAAAAAGATATCCTAGAATCAACTCGACGTAGGTGTAACTTGCTTTGTGGTTCTGAACGGTGTAATACAAATCTTGCAGGTGCACTGAAGTTACACATGCTCAAAATATAGAGCAGAAGTTTCCATGTTTTTGTATAAAAACTGAAAATTGATGCTTTCGCTAATGTCATAATTAACTAAGGAAAAATGTAATTAACTGTTAGTAGGAACATGTCTTAGCTAGGCCACACATCAGGGTTTAAACAGATTCAAAATGAAGACAGAAGTTTCTGCATGAAATTGATTATTAGTTGGAGATAATGTTGATATTATTATGTCTCCATAAACTGCTGGAAGGTACCGGCAATTACAAAGATGATTTAATAGTAGAGTAGTTATATTCCAAAGGCAGGTTTTCAAACACAAGCACTATATGCTGTGTCATCTCCTAATATTTTAGTATGATTTTAGTATGACTTTCAAATTGAGTGCATTTGTAAAAGAAATTTAACATATATAGTGCTGACTTTGAGACTGTGATATAGATTGGTTGCACAGACTCAATTTTTATGCCCCTCAAATGCTAAATTTTATTTTATTTTTTTTAAATTTTATTTTAAGGATAAAAGGAGGGAAACATTAACAGACATACAACATTTTACAACATATAAATGCTAAATTTTAGACATTTAGCTCACCAATACCTAGAACACATCAAACACATTTCAAGAGAATAGTGTACATTTTGAGTTTAATTATTTTATTTTCCAGTAAAACAATGTTAACCCATAAAACACATTTATCTACAATATCCCTCCCATTGGGGCTGGGGATTTAGCTCAGCAGCACAGCGCTTGCCTGGGAAGCGCAAGGTTGTGAGTGCCATTCCCAGTACTGGAGGAAAACCAAAAAAACAAAAACAAAAACAAAAAAATACAATATCCCTCCCATGATCTATAGTCTTAGATTATTAGATTAGCCATTTAGTCAGCTGTGCCTCACACATTTAGGTATTTCTTCTCAATTGTGGAACCTACATTTTAAATTTCTATTGTATTGTATTTTATTTTTTTGTTTTTTTTTTTTTTGTTTTTTTCTCCGGTACCGGGAACCGAACTCACGACCTTGCGCTTGCCAGGCAGGCGCTTTTGCCGCTGAGCTAAATCCCCAGCCCCTTTATTGTATTTTAAAATGTTAGCATATGTTTGCGATCTATAATGAATACACTCACCATGGGCTGTTGGCATATCACACTGATGCACACGCACATCATGCCACGTCTGATCCTGTTTGCTTCTGTGTTCCTCCCAACCCGCTGCCTCCCTCCCCCGAATCTTTTCCCTCTCCACAGAGTCTGTATCACTGTGTCCCATCAGCTGTTTAATTTTGCATTTTAAATTACTTAAAGTTTGGGCTTCCCACATATAAATAATAGTTTAGTAGCCTTTTTTCAATTTCTATTTTGTAGTAGTACATGTTCACATTTCATAACTATTACATTCCTCATAAGGGAGAAGATACATATATAACACATCTCAATTCTCTGCCTCTTTCTGTCCCACCCAGTACCTTTTGGTACATTTCCCTTTTGCAGAAGAGCTCTCACTCTAATTCCTATTATTGATCTTGTATTTTACTCTTTATTTATGCTTTGTTTTCCTCATATTAAAGAAACCATGTGATATTTAACCTTCTGTGTCTGACTCATTCTCTTTGATGTTGTATACTCAAGGTGCATTCCTCTTTCTAGAGATGATGTGATTCTTTTCTTATTTTTGTCTGAGTTCTACCCCCTTGTGTGTATATCACACTATTGTGTCCATTCATCTGCTTATGGACATTAGGCTATTTTCAAGATTTAGCTATTTCAAGTTGTGCTGCGATAGACTTGGATAGGCAGGCATCATTGTAGTATGATGCCTTTAACTCTTTCAGGAAGGTATGAGAAGAGGCATAACTACAGACGTATTACTTGTCTTAAAATGTAAGTAAGTAATATAAATCAGTAGACCTCTTTTATAAGGGTCTCAAAGAAGGATTTGATTCTGTAAATTAAATATAGTTAGATAGAATTTAGGTACAAAAATTAAACATATACCTTCATATACAGCCATGGACTGTTTTCCTTTTGAAATAATTTGGCACATAGGATATTGCAATTTCAAAGACATAGTCCATTAAAATTTAAAATCACTGTTTGGTGTGAAATCATGAGGATGATCACAGCCTAGGAACATGATCACAATCTCGTTTTATAATCTCCACATGATAATATAGCTTTCTGTGGGAGTTATGTTTATGTTCCAATTCACAAAAGCACTTCTGGATCTTTTCTGAGACTTCTGTTTGCTATAACTTACTGAGAACTCCTACTACACTAAATTTTTAAAACCTAATGTGAAATGGTGATATTGTTCCTGCATTATGCCTGCACCTGGAGATTTTATTTTTAAAGCTGAAAATAGAGCATTAGACTGAGATAAAAAACATTTTATTGCTTCAGCTCTTTTGATTCACCATTACTGTTCCCAAGAGAAAATCACTAAGTCTGGTAATTTATAGCTGAGCATTCTCTTTTGAACCCAGTATCACTTTTTCTACTTAGAATTAATTTATTTAAGCATCCATGATGGAGAAGGTAGAGCAAAGGGCAAAGGTACTGATTAGAAACGTACCAACTACTGTTTTGAGCAAACAGATATATCTGTAAGCTCTTACCTTTTTTCTTAATAGAATATCCATTTCTGTTATTTGCAAAAATTCCCAATGAATTAATCTTTACCCTATTTGACATCATAGCATGCATTGTAATTCTGTTGTTAAATCCTGTGGTATTTTTTAATGGAATCCTAAGTTAATCAGTGATTATCAAATTATATCAATATATTACATCAAAACTAGCTGAGGCATATATATATGTGTATATATACATATATATAATTAACTGTATTTTTATGGTCAGAAAGTTTATGAAAACATGTTCATAGGAGAGCATGTACTGCTTCAGTGATGAAAGTGACAGTTTAAATATAAAGATTCATATGAAATCAAAGACATTTATCACAAACATAGCAAATCACACCAGTACAATAAGAACAAGATAAAATATACATTTAAATACATTTAAGACATTTGCATTAAGTTAACTGTCTTCCCTCTTTTGCTTTCATAGGACACACCAACACTCTCCTTGCACAGTTGGAAAACCAGGTGTTTGCAAGTCATCAGAAAGCCAGGTCTCTCCTAGTCAAAGGAATAATGGTGGAAACCTGTAAGTGACAAGAGAGTCAGAGCCTCGCAGCCCTGTATTAATACTCACGAATTAAGAATCTTAGTTCCACATACACTGAATGGTTATATGTATACAGAACATCTTCACTTACTTGCTAAGTTTTATGTGATAAAGAATTGGAGCTCTGGGTCAAATTAAGTTAATTGCCTACCCCTTAAAAAAATAGGAAATTGGGAGGTGGTGACCTTAAGGAGAAAAATATTTTGATTTTCCTTACATTTAAGGAATAATAACATGATCACTGACCACTGTTGGAAAGGAGTGGCTTTAATAACATATTTATACATAGCTAAGACATAAACCACCCCTAGATTTCTTTCACTTGAAGGAAAGTGTTCAAATGCACAATCATGGTGTATTGTTCACTTTTCTGTACCACTTAAAAACATGTAAGGTGTGATTAAGTTTCTTTACATCTCTGAAAGACAGTGTTATCACATCCTGTTCACCTTTTACACTGGAACTTTTCACTAACTTCATGTTGCTCAATGTGAATGCTTTGCTCTTCTTTAAAATAAAGATCTCCAATTTTGTTAGCTTTCCCATCCTAACGTCATGAATTTTTAAATTATCATTTATTTTACTATTTTCAATTAACTTTAAAGAGGAAAAAAATCTCAAGTAAAAATAAGACCTGTGATATAACCTCACCAGTGTTTATAATAGGGTGATTCCATTCCATCTTGGTTACCATGTTGTTGAAAATATGCTTCACCTATGACATTTTGGGGTGGGGGGTGTTTTTTTTTTTTTTTCCAGTACCGGGAATCAAACTCACAACCTTGCTCTTGCAAGGCAGGCGCTGTGCCTCTGAGCTAAATCCCCAGCCCATTCACCTATGATTTGACTGGTATTCTCATTCAGTTTGTCCAACAGAAATCTTAGCTATGATCTTTATTTCTGTAGCATTCTGGTCTTTTCAGACACTAATAAGAGGGCTATTTTTTCTTCTTCTTTTTTTGTTGTCTTTTTGAGACAGGGTCTCACTGTGCAATCCAGAGTGGCCTTGAGCTCAGTTTGTAGCTCAGGCTTTCCTCGAACTCGCAATGATAAGGGAGCTATTTTTATCTCCAAGTTCCTGTAATCTGTAAAATCTCTCCAATATACACGCTATCAACGTTCTTTACATTTAGGGATTTTTCTACAATCTTCTTTTAAAAAATAAAGAACCATTTAAAAAAATTATACTCTTTTCCCTCTATTGTGGTAGTTACAGAAGATGATTCAGGTTTTCAAAGAAGATGAAATAAAATTATCTTTCAGTTCCCTTCCACATAGCAATGTTATTTTTAAATCTACTATCATTAGACATTATATTGTTTTAAACATAATATAAAATAAAATCCTTTTAAACTGAAATCTGTGAAATTGTATTAATATTTTAAAAGTGTGAGGTTAACTTATATATTTGCAGATTTCATTTTTTTTTATTTTAAAGAGAGTAAAATATGAGAAACAAACAAACAAAAAAGTAGAACAGTAGCAGCAAACCAGTATCACAAACATAAACAAATCAAAGCAAAAACATTCAAAGTGATACAGGGTCTCAAGAAAAATTAATTTCTTGGTTGTTACCTTACATATTGCTATCCTCAACTACATTGCTCAGATTATCCAATGTAAGAATGAAAGTTTGCTCAAATTATTAGATAGATTAAGAAAATAATTCTTCAATAAAACATTAGAGATATTAGAGAGTTTCACTAGACAAGATGGTAGGAGTTCACTATTGTAGTTCCATTGCATATTGTTACCTTCAAATCAGTTGCTCAGACCACCAGACACAAGCATGCAAAGTCGATCAGAACAAAAAAATTGTGAGCATTCACTGTTCATTTCAATACACCATCAGACAACAGCAATACAGTCATCGCAGCTATTCATATATATATTTGTTTTCCCTCCTTCTTTCTTTTTTCTTTTTTGCCTCATCTCATTCATTCCTTCCTTTGAGCAGTTTCTTTCCCTTTCCTATCATCTATTGTACATTTTGAGTTTTACCTAGTCTTTCAGTTTCCTACACCAAGGAAACAATATGATGTTTACACATGTGGGTCCAATTTATTTCACTTATGAGTATGGTCTCTAGTTGCATCCATTTACCTACAAAACCTCAAGTTTATCTGCATGGGAAATACTTCAAAGAATCAACAACTGGGATCTCCTCTTATTGAAAAGTTTTGCACATCTAAAGAAATAATCAATAAAGTAAAGAGAAAATCCACAAATTGAGAAAAAATTTTAGCCAACTTCCCCTCAGGCAAAGGACTTCTATCCAGGACATATAAAGAATTAAAAAAAATCAGACCTCCCAAATTCAAAGACCCAATCCATAAATGGCATCTGAGATGAATACATACTTCTCTAATGAGAAGATACTAATGGTGAATAAATACATGAAAAAATGTTCAACGTCATTAGTCTTTCAAGAAATGCAAATTAAAACAACACTGAGATTCCATCTCACCCTAGAAGGAATGGTTATCATCAAGAAATCAACCAATAACAAATGCTGGAGAGGCTGTGTGGAGAAAGGACTCCTACTCCGCTGCTGGTGGGAGTGTAGATTGGTGAAGCCACTATGGAAATCAATTTGGAGATTCCTCACAAAACTAGGATTAGAAGTTTCCTTTAACCTAGCTATTCCCCTTCTGGGTATTTTTCCAGAAGAATTAAAGACATCATACCACAGCGATATTTGTGCACCTATGTTTATAGCAGCACAATTTGCTATAGCTAAATCTTGGAAACAACCCAGATGCCCATCCACTGAGGAATGGATAAAAAAAGTTGTGGTATTTTTATACAATGAGTATTACTCAGCTATGAATATTTCTTTCAATAAATAAAATGAAAATTATTTCTCAGGAAAATCTTCCAGTATTAACTTATTGATAGCACTCTATGCATTAAAATATAATAATATGTCTCTGTGTTGTGTCTTTTTTTTTTGGTACCAGGATTTGAACTCAGAACCTTGTGTTTGCCCCCAACTCCAACTGGGAATAAATAGTATAATATAGGAAAAATAGAGGAAAACGATTGAATCTGGAAGATACTATCAGCCCATCAAAACGAAAGCCTGCAGTGAATATGATAGAAAATTTTCCAAAATATTATTCAGAAAAGGATTTGTTTGGGACCTGCAAATCTGTTGAAATAGAGATTAGCAAATGTTTATCATGTGGTCAGATATTATATAAAATATATATTATATATTATCAGCGATGGATTAAATTTAGCAAGTGAAACTAAAACTGAGAGAACAGACAGCCAGGAGAGCTTCATACTATTGAATTTCAGAGAGGTCACGATAGTCTCAGGCCACTGGCAAGAACAGCACAAAACACTTCAGGTGAAAGAAAAAGTTGCTAATCGAGATAACAATCTCCTATGTATTCCTCTGATTCTATTTTCCTTCAAACAGACTCATGATTGTATCTGACATCATGAGCTCTAGGGGACAGCACATCTTTCCAAAGCCTTAACAGTGTATCCGGGTTATTCTGCACGAGCTAATCATGACGGCAGTTGAGTATCCCTCATCTAAAATGCTTGGGACTGTAAGCGTCTAGGAGTTTGAAATTTTTAGAATTTTGCAATACTATACATAGTAAGAGTTCTTGCGAACATAACTCAAGTTTAGACATGGTATATATTTATATTTCATAAATTTATAAATGGAGAATGGTAGGTTAGGCTGCAGTGCCATTACTCTGGTAAAATAAGGCTTTAAGATTGCAAGTTTGAGCCCAGTCTGGGTAATTTAGCGATTTAGCAATTCCCTGTGTTTAAATACACACATACATGCACGCGCGTGAGGTCACACCCCCCCCACACACACACAAATAACAAAACCGTAGATGTAGCTCATCACAGAAGCTCTATGTTTACTCCTCTGTTCCAAAAAAGAATATGAACATTTTATACATAGACTAATGGCAATTTAATGCTATATATTCATTTCACTTTTAGACTATGACATACCATGAAATTATGTGTGGAATTTTCCACTTGTGACTTTCAAAAAGTTTGATATTCTGAAATATTTCAGGTTTTAGATTTTTTAATTGTAGATGTTTAAATTTTATTTTATTATCCCTACATAGCTCTGAGGGTTTACAAAGAAATATGATCTAAGATTCACAAATTAGCTACAAATATCTAAAATTTGCAGTTTTGCCAATATCTTTATCTATAAATAATTTTGCTAAACATTTTTATAAGTAAAGGTGAACAGCAACAGTAAGGTGGAAATATTTTCAAAGACTAATATATTATTTCATATGTACAAGGGTAAGCCTACTTCTAGCTTTTAGGAATAATATGAATTTTACATAAACAACTTTAAAAATCAATTTATAAACTTTATAAATATCCAATTGTTACTGCAATCCACACATGGCTTAGGTCTATTTACATATACATCCTACAAGCTTTATGCATGCCAATTATAATACATAATTAACTCTTAATTAAAATGTGAAGCATACATATATTTATATATATATATGCAAGTTTATACGTATACATAAAAAATGCTTTTGAACTGTAATGTCACACTGAGGGAAAAACAAAAGAGACAAAAAATTAAGTTATCAGTGACAAGTAAGGTAGAAACAAACTTTCTAGGTCTTTTTTCTTTCCCTCTTTAGGAAATAAAAGCAGAAGAAAATGTCAGGAAATAAAGATCTTTGTTTTGATACTTAGCGCCACTGTACTGGTTAAACAGAAATGAAATTACATGCCGTATTTACTTACATAATTACAGCCTTTCTCTTTCTGTGTAAGCTACTCAATTCAAATTCATCTTACCAAAGTTTTCATATAGCCATTCTTCAATGGTGAACAGCATACAAGTAATTATGGTAAATGAAGCAAAATTCTGCGCTTGTCAATAAAGCACAAATAATGTCCTGCATTTCAAAATTTCTTAACTAAACACAAAAAAAAATCCAAGATAATCAGCTATCGGTAATTAGTTTGCATTTACAGTAATGGAACATATGGCAAAGTTACCAGGGAAGGATAATTTTTAGTAATCAATACTCAACCTGAGACAGAATGTAAGAGAAGAAATGTTTCCCATCTTCCTTGGGCTTTGAAAACATGATTCTTCTGCATGAATTAACTTCTACATGTTAAATAATTAATTTGAAGAGATGACAACCTTAATTTAAATTAGTTCCTAAATATTGCCTACACTTAAAAATAGAAACGCGTGTGGCGAAATACATTAAAGCAACAAGCAACAACTGATGAGCATTTTCAACACCCAATGCTCCATTTTTTCAGGAACAAATGCAGAATCAGAGCAGAATTAGAACAAATGCAGAATTAGAGACAGTAGAGAATGGATCAAAAGCAGGCCGACCTTCCACAGGTACACTCACCACAATGCCCTGACTGCGCGCCTCTCGTATTCTAAAACTCAGTCATGCTGCATGACTTTTCTCGAAGTCACGTAATGGCATGCAATCTCCACTTCAATTCCAAAATTCCTTTAAGCCCTAACGTTAAAATATCAGGCTGTCATTTCAGGTAAAATGTATATTAATTCTTATACACTGTTCCTCAAATAGGAGAAAAATTTTGCATCTGCCATTAATGGTTTATATCTAAAATGTTTCCTAAAACCTCTTGTGCTCATAGGTGGGGCTTTTGGGAGGGAAATGGAGCATGGGTATGTGAGACTGGATTAGTGCACTGATGGTATATGGCACAGTGTAGTGATAGATGGAAAGCCTGAGAGGAAGAGGTGGGCCGCTGTGGGCGTGGCCTAGAATGGTGGGCGTGGCTAGTGAGGGTGCACCCGTTCTGGGTATCCTTCATCTTTCTTTGATTCCTCTCTAGTCTCTGCTTTCCCTGTCACAAAGGGTCTCTGCATAGCCAGGCCCCGCAACCATGCTGTCTTGCTTTAAAGGCAGCACCCGCCGACTGAAACCTCCACAGACTAAGCCAAAATCAACTTGTCCTCCTTCATCTTGTGTGTAGTACTTGTGTACTAGGTCTCAGCAGCAAGACAGTAACTGAGATGGACTGTAAGTAGTATTCTGGGAAATCAGAGCTTTTAGGAAGACTGTGGCTCACGGAATTATTCTCGTGTTCTTATCCTCTCTTTAAAAACCTTAAACTCAAATACAATACTTACCCATAAGACAAAATAGGTACTCTGAGCATCCGCCTTTATAGGTTACAAAAGAAACTTCATTTGCTCCACTCAGGTTCATGTTTTATGATGCATATTAATTTCCTCCTTATTTTTTGTTTAAATTCAGGAATGTGATTGATTGAAATGTGCTATAACTGTCCTTACTAATTTTTCTATTTCATTTTTTAAAATATTTTGCCTTAGCTAGACTTTCCTTATAATTTGCGTCTGGGAATGTGAAAGAAAAATGGTTCATAATTCGCCATAAATCTCCTTACGTGTTTCACTTTGGAGTAGCTTGGAATATAAATTATTTTTCTTTCACGGGACATACAAATACAAACCCTACAAGTTTCCTCATCATTTCACCACACATTCTCTGGGCAAATTAAAGGAAACCAATGATATTATTTTATTTTTATACACATTTTTGTGTCATGAAAGGTAGAACTAAATGTAAAACATATTTAACACAATAATAATTTTTGACACAATGATAATTGGGACAAATATGTCAGAAAATTCTACTTGACAAAGGGGTAAGGAGACAAATCCATAGATAAAATGTGTATTAGAGGTATTTTGAATTTTAGTGCAACAAAAATTTGAGAGAAAATTGAATACTGAAATATATTTACACATAGAATTACAGGTAGTTTTTTGCTACACTGATTTCTTCTAAAAAGTTCCTAGACAGAAAATCTCACCCTGCCTATGACTTGAGTCTTACTCATAATTGGTGCCTTTCCTTGCAGTGAAACACCTTTTATCTCTTAAAACCGGTAGGATTGAGTGCCAATGACTAAGTTCAGAATAGGATTGCTCAAAAGGTAGCCCTTTTGTAAAAAGCATGCACTTAACTCTTCTGTCGGAAATACCAGTTCACACACCTGCCCTTTACCTACAACTAGAATGCCTGGGGATGTGGCTTTGAATATCTCTCCAGGTAGCAATGGTTTGAAAAACATCGGTTTAGTAGGTGTCAACTTTAATGATTAAAAGATCATTTATTATTATTATTAGTTGTAGTGATAGCAAATATATTTCTGTAAAGGATTCTAGAATGTTTTGGAACTATACAATACACAAGCAATGCTTTGTAATCCAGATGCAAACTGTTCTCATATGACAGAGGACATTCATGCATGGGAAGAACAGGACAATCAGTCTTTTGATTCTGTCTTCCTTGTGTTTCTGTTATTCATAGTGCAAGTCCCAGAGCAGTCTTCACACTAGGCCTTGCAGAATATGTGTCATCCCAGAATAGCAGCCTGTATCAGGAAGTGATAGACTTAGCTGTTGTACCACAGCACATGTAAGTATTAAGCGATGAATGTGTGGTTTCCTTCACTAAACACAGTCCTTACAAAGTGGGCATAGGAAATTCCATGCAATAGGACAGTCCACACGAGCAGGCCACAGAATTGCTTATTGTATTTACTTGAAATTTCTTTGCATGGTCAGTTTTTAACTGTTCTACTTTTCTTTTTCTCCTTAAAATGAATCAGGAAGATTTGAAAATTAGAAAACTCATCCAAGCATTGCTATATCAACAGAAGTACAAACTTGTAAACTACTTGCTGGAACATAGTTAAATACTGTACTTATTTATATTTTCTTGAAAAGATTAGGACAAACAATTGTTTTATATGAGGAATTCCTACTTCAAATAGTAATTTTGAGAGAATGTACACTTTAAATTTGCATTTATTTATTTTTCATTCTATTCCTGAATGCTGCAATTTTCACAGGAAACATTAAATTTGAGCCAGCCATGGTGGAACATCCCTATAATATTAGTACTTAGGAGGCTGAGGCAGGAGGATTGCTGTGAGTTTCAGGCCACCCTGGTCTACATCGTGAGTTCAAGGCCAGCCTGAACTACATAGTAAGACTTTGTCTCAAAAAAACCAAAACATATTCAATTTATTAAAAGTTGGAATGTTGTCTATTTTTCTGTATAGAGTACAATAAGAAATATAATGTTATTAAAGATCCATAAAATGTCACCACTGATTACTTGCCAGGTTAAACCATCAATTAAAACATACTTTAGAATGATTGTCAAAAGTAACATACATAATGCGTCTGGCTTAATTTGTTGTAAATAACAGCTTATATTTTGAACATTATAGAAAATTGAAGAGGAAATATTTGGAGTCCCATAAAATCACTTTCAGTCCAATTCCTATTTAAAACCTTGCATTATTGTAGTACACATTGCTGCAATTGACAAATCCATAGTAAAACCTATCGGTAACTAATCCCAGCATTGACATTAAGGTTCACTTTCTGTCTTGTACATTCACTGGATATTGACAAAGATGTAAGGACATGCAGCCACTTCTAGAGTAACATATATTATGTTTTTCATTACCCTAAATATCCTCTGGCTTGGATTACTTTTAAATTGCATTACACTGATGAAGGCAGTATAAAATTCATTTGAGAGAAGGACAGAATACTTGAAGTTTGCTCTGTACTGGAAAATTAAGGACTGTTTCTACTAAAGCTTATATTCATTAAGTAAAAATATATGGCAGAATGGTACAGTTTTTCCTTGTTAGTTTGTTTCAGGGTCCACTAATGAAACATGGAAGTTTATGACAAGGGCAGCATCTCAGGTCTCATAACAGACCTTCTAAATTAGGATTTCCACTTTAGGAAGACTCATGGGTTATTACTTTGGTAATTTTAAAATTTGAAAGTGCTGCACTAGGCTATTTCTGGTATCACACAATATTAATGCTCCAGAGAACTCTGGAACAATATAGTGCAGTGTCTCTACTGAGTGAAGAATCTGCGTAAGGTCTTCATAACCTCAAACTTTCAAGTATACCATCATGTAGATATTTGTTTAGGCCCTGTGACTTTCTTGAGAACTTATCCTGAAATTCTACCAGGGGAGGACAGCTACTCCTATACCCTGGACCCAGGCAGGGTCCTCTTCGATTGGAGGTTATTGTCCTCTTCCACTGAGCGTCAGCTAGCTTTTCAGCTTTAGGAGGGCCACACATGGAATGGAGAAGGAGGGAGGGAACACTCGTCTAGCCAGCCAGATCAGCTCAATTAACGCTGGCGATCGATGGGGTGACGGATGTCATGTCGGAGCCAGATCGCCCTCACATCCAAGTCTTGTGACCTTTTCATAGAGTTTAACATCACATTGTAGCAGTGGAGAAAAGTGCAAGCTGGAATCAAACACTGGTATCTGACCTTGACCTTCACGTTTATGAGTGCATAACTATACATGTTTATGTGCCTGATGCATTTCAGGAAATAGGAAAAGCACCCTAGAAACTGGAGCCTAGAATGAATGAACAAGAAAGAAATATAAAGCAGGCTCTGCAAAGGGGTGTTTATCAAGCAAATGTAGTAAATTTCTGTTACTTTCATCTAAATCTCTATGAAATAAAAATACATATTAAAGAATATACCAATACAAAAGTATAATGCATAAGGTCAATTTTAAAAATATTTTCTATTTTATAAATCATTGTAAATATGTAAAAAGTTTCCTAGTTCCTAATATCTTATAAAATGCCCAGTTAAATTGTCCCTTATTTCCATGGATTGCAAGTCTTCTGTTTCTTAAAGTATTTAATCTTTATTAAATGGAAAATAGTGTTATAGAGTTCATAAATATGTGTGATTATTAATGAATAATGAATTATCTGAAAGAGTGTCATAAAAAGAATAAGAAAAATGTCAGATAATGAAGATGTTTCTAATTTTTTAGTCCTTTCTACAAGTCAAATTCCCTGCAATATGCAATACTCTGGAAGTAAAGTTTGCTAGAAGTATTTACTTATGTTAAGATGGATTTTAAGCATCTGAATTATATTCATATTGCAAAAGAACAAAATTTTAGTGCCATATCCATCTAGCTTTTGTCAATGAAAAATGTAGGAGCTAATTTTTTAGCCAAGACACATATCTGTATAAAACAAGATTTTTGATGACTTTCTGTCCTCTGGGAATTTCTATTTTAATTCTTTAGCTTTTAAATGGCATTGACATTACTATGATGCTGTTTAATCTAGCATGAAATGTCACAATAAATAATATATTATACTCTGCTCCCCTCTCAAATTTGCAATAATTAAATATTCTTGTTGCTTTATCCCTAAGAGAAAGTTTAATATACTTATGTTTGATTCTGACAATGCGACTCTCCCTTATAAGCTTTGATCCTACTGCAGAGCAGTTTTAAGTCTCTTATTTGTATACAAATCCTAACTTTAAAATCATTGCATGAGGCTAAATTTTAAGTAACTCATTTGTATTCAGAAATGTGATTAATACCTCTCATGAACTTGCTCTATGAAATGTGCACTGTTAGTAAAACCTTAGAAAAATATTTTTAGGTAATACTAATTCTAATTTGATGTGCAATCCAGAGGAAGAGTAGTTGATAAATCTGTGTAAGTTGGTTATTTTATCAGCTCTTTTGTCTCATCAATTCATTTGTAGGAAAATAAATTAGAGAACCAGTTTACTTCTAGGATTTTTTCTTCTTTCATTTTTTTATTCCTAAAGCTATAGTTGCAAAGCTGTTCCTTTGCGTATGTGCCTTAGAGCACTTAGAAGGAAGGTTACAAATGAAAATTAAAAAGTTTTAGGCCAGAATTTTTCAATCTGAATTCCTGAGAGAAGGATTCTGGAAATGCATCTAAAGTGAAGGATTTGGTAATTCTTAAATACACATTAATTTGGAGAGCCATTGCCACACATAATACACTTACATATACATGAATACTATATATATTATATATTATGTATGAATATATGTGAATATTATATATCCACATATATGAATATACATATATTCATATGTAATATTATGTATTAATTTAGGGACAAACATTAAATTTTCTGGAATTACATAGTATATGCAAATTAACATAATTTATTTGATAACCACTGTGAAAATCTGTTTACCATATATATATGTACATATATGTCAATAAAAAGTTTATAGTGAAGGCCACAGAATATATTAAAAGCCCTCAATGCTTAAGTATGAGGTTTTAAAAATTGATTTTATCCAGGCATAGTGTTGTATTCCTGTAATCTCAGCACCTGGAAGGCTGAGACAGGAGGATCACTGTTAGTTTCTGACCAACCAGGGCTATATATGGAGATCCTGATCCTGTATTAAAAAAATAAAATTGAGTTAAACTAATTTTCATACCCAAACAACCTGGTCATGTGTTTGAAGGGTCTACACTTCAGGTCCTTCAGTCAGTTTTGTGAAATTTAATAAAAAAAAAAAAAAAACTTATGAACTACTTACTCTGATTCTTCAGGTCAATGATAAGAATTTGAGCTGAGTAAAACCAACCCAGCATCACAGATTCTCAGGAAAAGGGAAGCCCCTGATACATGAAACACACATGTTGTACTTGAAGGAGAAATACATTTCCACTCCTTCCTTTCCTCATAGGCAGAGAGACGAAAGCTTCAAAAATTTATGAGAAAAGACAAGCAATGTAAAGCTAAGTTTAAATGAAAATGTAAAACGCTGGAGGTGGTTGCAAAAATCCTTAGGGGAACTAGTAAAGTGCTTATTAGAATTATCAGCTTAAAAATTCCATCATAAGAATGTAAATCAAAACTTGCCTCTGGATTGCTTAGCCAGCAAAATGAACTGAAATCAAGGGATTGAACAGTATTCCTTTAGACTGAAAAAAAAAAAAAATGAACTTGTAGAGATTGAGAAGAAGGAAAGAGAAGAATGAAAAGTTACAATTCTTTGGAAGTTTGAGAAGAGCTATATCTAAGCATTTTCGCTAATATAATAAACATTTTACTGTGCATGTCAGAGAGATAGTTGCTCTGACCTTTGAACGGCCACATTTCAGGACTTTTGAGTGTTATTTTTCTAAGGTGTGCTAGCTGGCTTTCAACCACTGTGCAAATATCTGAGAGGAACAAATTGGAAGAACAGTTTCATTTGGCCCACTATTTTGGAAATTTTATTTCATACTAGCTCTGCCCCCTTGCTTTACTCCTCAGGCGGTACACAGCCACTTGGTAGAGCTGCATGGCAGAGAAGGTCTTTTCAGCCAATGACTTCAAAGACAGAAAAGAAGGAGCCAGGGTCCCCTTGTTCCCTTCCAGGCATGTCCAGAATGACCCAACTTCCAGCTACCAGATCCCACATTCTAAAAGGTCTATCACCCCCACCTGTGTGGCTGATTTCAACATAATGGATTGACATTACTGAAGAGAATTTGAAAGTGATAAATAAAATAGTCTCATAGGTCTCATGGGAACCAGGTCTGGTGCACGAAAATTACACTAAAATCATCATTTCAGTAAGATGCCACATAGTCACTTTGTGTAGGAGACGATTATAAAAAGTTACGATATTTAGAATGAGGATGATCTTATTGGAAATGTGATTTTTATGTGTACTAGTTAAGGAACTGTGGATCATTTCCTTAATAGGTATTGGGTCTAAATTTCCTTACTTCTAAAATGTTGTAAAAAGAATAAGCTAGGGGCTGGGGATTTAGCTCAGCGGCAAAAGCGCCTGCCTGGCAAGCGCAAGGTCGTGAGTTCAGTTTCCGGTACCGGAGAAAAACCAAAAAAATAAAAAATAAAAAAAAATAAAAAGAATAAGCTAATGAATAACAAATTATTTATAAGGAGTAATTTATAATTTTACAAATTTGTTACTATAATTCTAAAATTAAATATATTGCATTACCAGTCAACTAAAGTAATGATAATGTATAGTAGCTGTACTGTAGAATTTCAAACTGCAGGATTTGGGGGGAGAGAAATTAAAACCTCTAATTTGAGTTCTCTTAAGGGAACACAAACTGTATTTTTTTTTTTTTTTTTTTTACTGGGGATCGAACTCATGACCTTACGCTTGCCAGGCAGGTGCTTATGCCACTGAGCTATATCCCCAGCCCTTAAGGGACATTTTTAATTCCCTCAGAATTCTTTCTCTTATTTATAATACCTTACATTCATATCTGTGTTCCTGAAATGTTAGGGTATTGTAGTGGCATTATTATTGAGATTTCCTTAAAATCCTACTTTAGAATAAAAAGAAAACTCTTTTCTC
>NW_004955407.1:7652881-7675579 GCF_000276665.1 Chinchilla lanigera
GCTTATGCCACTGAGCTATATCCCCAGCCCCACAAACTGTGTATTGAGACCCCAACTCTCCTCAGGAATGTCAGTCCATTAACTTGAAATCAGGCAAACACAGGTGCATTTTAACTATAGGTATGAGAAAATGCTAGAAATCATGACATTTTCCAAAGACTCAGGTGTTAAACATTTACCAGAAAAATATTTTGTTTTAACCTAAACTATAATTATTAGATGGTTCAGTAGGAAATTCTATGATATTTTTTGTTGTAGATATTTTCATTCTACAAGTAATTAATCACTTAATAATAAAAAATCCCACTTATTCAAATGGATATATTTTTAATCAAATACATCAATATTAAGGTAATTTAACTATTATTTGTCCTTATGAAAAAGTTACCAATAGTGTAAAACTTGTAAACTTTGAAGTTGCTATGCACATTTCACCTATTAGGTGAAGCACACAAGGTTTGCTGGGATTTTCAGTCATGCTTAAGAATTCTATTGCAGCTCAGTGCAAATTCATCTTTCCTCAGCCTGGTGTTAGCTTCCTAAGCCTTTATCTACTCTAATAAGACCCCGGAGTAACCTCTTTTCTGATTCTTATTGCCTTTTCACTCCAGCAGCCACCATACAATAGATCAGTTTACAACAGCATGCCTTCTTCTTACCATTTCAAACTATATATAAGCTACAGTAACACATTTTAAAAGGCAGAATGTAATTATTTTACTTCAAGGTGCCCTTGTCAAAGTCTTGATTGAACATTTATGTTCTTGATAAAGGTAACTTGATAAAGGTCAGGACACCTTCATAGCCTTTGCATGCGATTGCTGCTGATGAAGTCATTGCTTATCCAGTTCTGTCTGGCATTGGGAATGGACTCTATCCCTCGCTCTTCCGGAGGCGGCTAATTCTGCTTTAGTCTATCTGTCCTTGTGGGTCTGTCTCCTCTATTCCCTACCTGATTTAGAATCTGTTTAAGCAGAGTTCTTATGTTTCTCTTGCACACTCACTTCTTTTCTACCACTGTTATCTACAAAGAGTATTACTTTATGTCATCTTTCAGTATTTCTGAATATTTTTCCTTTCCTTGTTCTGAATAGCCTTTTTCAACCTCTAATACTGTCGTTGCTTCAAGTGTCTGACTCTTTAAGGGGTGAAATCTTATTAAACATTTTGCAGAACTCAGACTTCAAATATCTGTACTATGTTGTCTGTTTTAAAGTCAAATCCATTTAAAAAAAACTCAGTTTAAGTAGAAAATATAAAATGTTAGAAGGGGGTCTAGTAATACTGCATATATGAACTCAATAAAGATGGGAAATGTTTGGAAAGAGCTTGAAGAAGAAAAATTAGCATGCAGTAATTTATAGAAAAGAGAAAGAATAAGAAGAGATGGATATAAAGTGGGAATGAAGAAACAAGTTGAAATATGTTTAACCCTCAAGAACATGTTCCTATAAGTTTCTCTAATATTAAAAGAACTCTAGTGCTGCATGACTCTAGCATAAATACAAATAAATATTCTGTAAAAGTCATGCAGTGAGAATTAAAATGCAAAGTTCATGGAATACGATGTGCCTCGGGGGTGGTATGCATATGAATGCACACACTTATGTACTTAATTATTTTAACTGGGGTTTGAAATGAGAAAATAAAATGGAATAGCTCTCTTCTGCTTTTCTTAACTCCTGCATCAAACATGGTAACACGTGTTCCGTCTTCCATTCCTCCCTTTACATAGCAAGCAGGAATGATTAAGCAGGAAAACTGCAAAGGGAAGGAACTATGGAATCATCAGCTTGGAAGGCCAAAAGAGAAGGAAAGGGGTCACTGAGGAAGAATCAGTGTGTAAATCTGTTTAGAATATAAAAGATGTCAGTGTCTTGAGGCATTCTAGTCCAAATCTACCATTCAGTATCAATTGTAGTATTTTTTTCAAGCATATAGATGTCACAGGAAATTTGGGACCATTTATCTCTTGACTTATCTGCTTCAATCACCTGTAGTCACAAGGTTCAATCCATTCAATTTCATAAATTTGTCTTCATTCATTTCTAATGCCTTCACTGTGACCTCTTTCTTCTGGAACCTAGGTTAAAGCAGCAATCTAGTAAGGATCTCTCTGATCCTTTCTCTTCCCTAATACCCTCCTTCACATACTTTCCAGATTAGCCCTGCAAAGTTATTGCCTTTTAACTCGCTGTGATGTGTTATCACTCTTGCGATTTAAAGTCCAAATTTCCTGATAGAGCATGAAAGGTCTTCACTGGTGAGAACTGAATAAGAAAGGTGTTAACTTATGGTGTATGAGTATTACTGTGTCCACTCTTATCACCTGCCACACTTATCCATGCTGAAATACACTGTGGTTCAATTCAAACATCACTTCCTTTGATTCCCAGGGTTAACATGGTGCTGACCATACTTGAACTTCAAGATATGTTTTATTTTATGGTTCCCACCTCAGAGATGATAGGGTGCTTTGGATGCTTAAGAAGAACAGTTTGAAATATTTGTAATTTAAGGCTGTTGAAAGGACTTCTGTAAAATGTGAAAATATTAGGTCTATACTATTGTCCTCTGGTTTAAGTTGCCAAGTATGTGTTAATTTGTAAGAGAAAATTGCAAGTTAACTTTTCACTAAAAATCTGTGTTAGTTTTAAACTGTGAAAGTATTACTAGTTTTGTGTTTTCTTTATATCTCCAAAAAAGATAGTGGTAGCAAATAATGGGATAATTGTCCTTCTTCAAGGTTTCTTCTTCTTCTTCGTCTTTTTTTTTTTTAAATCCTTGCTCTCCAGAAGTGGTGGAAAAGAAAAAAATAACACATACCCCTAAAATACAAAAAAAGGTCCAGTCCTGAGCTAATAAACCATATAATTTGGTGCAGTGCTCAGTTAAGGAAAATGACTTTATCACTTAAAGACTGTAATGTGTGAACATTTCTGAGATATGCAAAATGAAAGTGAACAATCTAACTGCAGTTGATTGGCTGAAGAACAAAGAAGATACCTCTATGGTTGGTGTGATAAAAACTATTTCTTCGAGGGTTTCACTACCCAGATTTACCGTTCCTGTTTTCTCCAAATTCAAAATAAATGCAATTAAAAAGATATGAAATCACAGTTTTTAAAAAAGGTACATTAAATTTCAAAAAATAATTTTGTCATCTATTCTAGAACAATATTATATTAGAGTCACCTGCAGTTCACCTCCTGGCTTTTCCATTCCAACTTTTTCATTGAACAGAACTCTGATTTTTATGTCTTTGCCTACATAGAGCTACATTCACAACACTAGATCCTCTCATTCTCTTAAAAACATATTGTTGGTTCCTTGTTCTAGAAGAAAGTTTTCACAAACTTTAGGGTCACCTTTGTCTTTATACAAAAGTTTTCCAAAGAGCAATTTTTATGCTATTTGATATCATATTAGATTTGCTTTTCACATTTTAATATCTTAATTTCTCATTATTCTTCATATATTTAAATTTGTAGAAGAGGTAAAGTAATGGTAATTTCTTTCAAAATTGTCTTCATATGTTTTGCCCAAAGTCTCATTCAGGCATGACCAAACTGCTACAGAGACAAGGATTGCACTGCATAAAATAGTGCTTTGGTTTAATTTTGATAGCTCATGAAGAGGTAATTAGCAAAGTTGGGGTTAGAGGATGATGTAGTCCCTAATGGTAGACCCCATGTAAAGATTATGGGAGTGAAGGAATGTACTGTCCCTAGAAATATGAAATAAAGACAGGCAAAGAGTGTGCGCAGTGGTATGGATAATGGAACTCAAATGGCAAGACGGGGTCAAATTGTGAAGTCAAGGCACAGTATTACTAACTTCAGTCTATGGTCTATAATAAATGGCCCTGAGTAGTTTTAGCAAATGGCATTATTGAATTTTATGTTTAATAAAAACATCATGTCTTCTCTCTGCAGAATAAATTGCAAAAGGACAAAAATAAAAAATACTATGGTAAAACGAGTGTCAGTAAGTCAAAAGATCATGGTGATGAGACAAAAACAAAGAAGTGAAAGATAAACAGAAAGTGAAATGGACAGACTTTGTGATGGCGTCTGAAGAACAAAGAGGCACCAAAAATCATGTCTGTGTCTCATTTAGCAAGAGTCATGTCTATAATGGAATATTACTCAGCGATAAAGAAAGATAAACTCGAGGCTTTTATGTCTCCTTGACTAAGAAAACAAAAACTGGAGGAGGAGTGAATTTGGGAAAGAAAATAATGGGCTCATTCCCAGATATCAGGAAAACTCAACTAAGAAGTTGAGCACATGGGTATACAGTTTAGAGGAGAACAATGTGAAGATACACAATGAGATTTATAACAATAGCTAAATACTAAATTGTGTTTCTTTAGAATTCAGGTTAGGAAACAGTACACATTGTGTTGAATAGTTACTGATCCATTAAAGAAAACTCTAAACTCTGTGTGGAAACAGTTCTATAACTGTATATAAATATTTTCAAATTAATGTCTATGATAAAATTGGCAATATCTTTTCGTGAATATTTTTCAGGTTTTTAGTTGGTATTATTCTAACATAAATTTCAAGTATTATATCTTCTACAAAACAAAGGAAATGATGAACCACTTGTTGAAATAATTTTACAGTGGAATTGAGAACATATAACCTAACTATGCTCTACTTAAGTGACCTGCTAGCTTGATACATTTGTGAAATGATACTGTCTCTAAAGGATAACACAATGAAAAGAAATTTGAAAATGATTTTTCAGGCTAGGGGTTTAGCTCAGTGGTGCAGCACTTTCTCTGCAAGTGTGAGGTCCTGAGTCTGATTCCCAATACCAGAAAAAGGGTCAACTCCAAATTAAATTAATTTTGAAAAGCAGAACTATTTCTTTACATAGAATAGCTTAAATATTGTACAGTGTTCCACATATAAACAACACTGGAAGTCAGGATATAAAATTTCATTCCACTGGAAAATGTGTGGGTATTACTTATTAGAGTAAAGTGCTCAGAATAAAAGTTTTTAAATTACAGCAGAAATGTTATTGACATAATTACTTTAGGTCAGGTCAGCACTGAGCACAAAACAGATCCTCGAATTTACTGAGGAACTTGAGTCAAAGAAGCTCTATCAGAATAGGTGAAGGACTTCACATTGCCCATCAACCTTTAGGGAACAGAATGGATTGTTCATGTCTCTGGCTTTCAATTACTGTAGTGTGGGGATGATAGCTGAAGTAAGGTTAACATTATATGAAAGAGACCTGTTAGCACTATGTTAGGTAATAACTCAATTAAATTATTTGTACCATTTACCAATCAATAATACTGGGTAAAGCTATCAAATCAGTAGGAAGAAGTCGAGAATAGCAGTTAAGAGTTTTCTAAATGAGGTATAAATTCTGATAGGCCTTTCAGGAGAAATAAGTAAACTAGTCATCCAAAATGGCTGATTTGTTTCTCATGTTCTTCAGTGCTTTATTTTTAGCTATTAACGATGATGAAATTTGGGGCTGGGGATTTAGTTCAGCGGCACAGCGCCTCCCTGGCAAGTGCAAGGTCGTGAGTTCGATTCCCGGTACAGAGAAAAACCAAAAAAAAAAAAAAAAAAAAAAAAAAAAGATGATGAAATTTGTCCCAGTGACTTAACTCAACCTTCCGAGAAACCACTCCTGCTTTTTGATAGTTTGTCTTATGAGAAGTATGCATATATTTAATAACTTTGATGTCTGTCCTGTATATATTACAACTTTAAAATGAGAATCCCTACCTAAACTGCTTATCTGTTTCATTCCAAAAAAATTTTTTGTCAAAACCATTTTCATTCACTTTGATTTTGACAACAATAGGTTTTAAAAGAGGTGAAATTTAGTTAAGACATTACTGAAGGAAGAAAATAAAATTTCTCCCTGATAGAAAATTTTAGATATTTATAAAGTTTAGATCACTATAAGATCCAGATGATAAAAAGAAAAAGCTATCACAAATGCCATTTTATACCAATGTCCTCAAATTTATCTACAAATATATATATATATATATTATACTTGAGCAGTTAAACTGTAAAATGGAATTAAAAGGTTGCCATAATTGAGTTTTATCTTGAAGGATGATTTTTTTTCTAAAATTTATAAATAATTGAAAGCCACAAAATAAACAGTCAGCAAAAACAGATATTGACTTTCATAATTTATGGTTATTTTTTTCCAGCATATCCAATGAAAATGTTCTTTTGATCTCTTCTCTTTTACTTGTTTTCCACATTTCAAATTTATTAAATATACCCAATTGTGCTTTCATAATAGATTATTTCTTAGGAGAAAATTAAAATAAACACACATATACCCAGTATATGAATCTATAGATAATTATTAAATTTGCACTAAGTTGATGAGAGGAATGCAATGGAACAGAAAGGAGAGGCACCTTACAAATATTATGAATGTTTTACTGAGGCAACGCAGATGAAAGTTCACTTGTTCTGATGACAGCATTTAGACGTTCCAAGACCAACATTTGCATTTATCTAAAACCTAAAATTCCAAGGCAATTCGAACCTACATTTTTTAAAATTCAAAACCAGTATAAAGAATAGAGATACAGTATATATATTTTTAGTTTGTTTATGTGTATCTACATTTTAAATAGACATGCCATATATTCAGGTGTGAAATGTGTATCACACAGATACTGTGAGTAAACGTATTGATTTGATTCCTACATCAAGGAAAATCCATGCTATTTTGTTCATCTCAACTGGTGCAGAGCAGTTTTTGAATATTTGATCAGGTTGCACACAATATCTAATTCAGTTACAGAATCTGATAAAATGTACGTTTACTGATTTTAGATATTTAGTATGAATGCACGTATGGATCAACTGACTGACTAATTGATGTATGTATTGAGATAGCATCTTGCTTTGTTTTTCAGGTTGAACATGAACTGTGTAGCCTGGGCTTGTCTTGAACTCAGGACAACCATCCTTCCTCAACCCTTGAGTGCTGGTATTATAGTCATGCACCACCATGCCTGGCAGCCTATCTTTATTATGTTGACAAAAAGCTACATTTAAGCGATTCTTTCTGCACTGAAGACTGAATTACCATTTCTTTTGTTTTCCTAAGGAAAACATTACAAGAAAGATACACAAGCATGCTAGCATACAGCACTAGTTATAGAGGAATTAAATAAAACCCAAAGTGCATGAAAGGCATTTTATAAAAAGAATGTGAACACCAACGTGTGAGGATCACCTGGAAGAACGTGGTAAAATGCACTTTCCACTCAGTCACCCGTAATATGCAGTAAAAAAGTGGATATTAAAACAGAAGGAGTGTAGTAACATTTAATTGATCATCATAGGGGCAGTTAAAATCTAGTACGTCCATAGAATGAACAAAAGCTAAGGACATCTATCCATCTTCTTTCTTGGAAATGTACAACCTTTGAAAATAAAACACAGAGTACCTAGTAAACATAGCCATCATATATAAAAAGAATAGTTCCATCTTTTCTTTTCTTGTACATTTACTGTAAGGAAATAATGATATCATAAATATTTTTTCCTACAAAGTCATTAAATTATTCATTGCTTTCAAAATAGACTATACATCTCTATCTATATCAGCATTTAACAAGATATCAATTTGAAAAGGATTTACTAATCCTCCAGGATGGGCAAAACACAATTTTTTTTGAAAAGTTCTTGTCCCAAGAGATTGAGATTGATGGCTTCATGAAATTCAGGGTGACAAAAAGATTTACCGTTTTTGATCATAGCCCGTGGTCCGGGCGTTGGCGTGATGAGGTATTACTGCAAAGACTGCGTTTTAGAATTGGTCCCCGGAAGGTCCTCCGGCTCAGACCGCAGAGGCGCGGTTTATTTTGACGTTCTGTTTCACCGCTTTGGCCAGCCTCTCCAGTTCAGACACTTAATAGCAAGCTGATGGATTTTTTTTTTTTATATTAGGTGCTTCAAGATTTTATTGAGAAAAATATTCTTTTATGACCTATGAAAAGGTAAAATATGGAGAATCATACTTTACATGAAGTCAAAAACGGAAGCAAAAAAGCTAAACTAAGATAAAACTCCATAAAGAAGTTGACCAATGGAAGATAAATAGCAAAATGTATTGAATTTGGTGGCCTTTTAAATGCAAAAGTAGCATAAACATAAATAAAAATATACACTTAACTGAACTTAGCTATCTCAAAAAAGGTTTTATGTACTTGCTCTCTCGCAAAACACTACCAATAATTTGCAGTGGGGTAGAAGAGTAGAAATAGGCTGATTTATTTTTCAAAGCCATGTGGTTTCTTCTTATTCCTTTCTTATTGTTTTTATAGAATCAGTCATATGTTTTATATCCCCATCAAACTTCAATGATGGTTTAGCTATAATGCATCCTTTATTAAAATTTAGATTAATGTTTATAGAAATCCTAGATTATTGAATACAATAGAAATAATCTATTTTGAAGAAATGAATTTAATCTATACCTAAGAAATACTATCTTGGGTATTATGCTACTAATAACTATAATGAAACAATTATAACACCATGTCCTTTATGCATCTTTTTATGGGTAACATTTTAGAGTACTATGGGTAACATTTTAGAGTACTATGAATCTTAAAGGTAACCCCTAAATTATGCAAAATTTAAGAAATAGATATTTAACTTCTTAAAAGTAAATGTTTTAAAACAATGAAATATTCTAGTAGTAAATGAAGGAAAATATGTCATTCTTTAAAAGGAACTTCCCAGTGAATTAAGTTGTAAAAAGGGTTACAATTTATCATAAACCTTTTAAAATTACTATCAGAGGAACACTTGAAATACAAGAGCAATGTTTTCTGCTTTGTGCCAATTATTTATTTTCTAGGATATAAACGCTTCTATGTATTTACACAGAACTTCTATAATTTTTTTTTCTCTCAGTACAAAACTTCTGGAATCCTTGAACTATAATTTAATGATAGATTATGGCACTTTGACAATGAGACCTCTTCTCAGGACTTCAGCTATTATTTCTGCATAGGTGACTATCACATAACCACCTCCAGCTTTCACCTCTGTCCTGTACTACAGAACAGGATTCTCCCATCATGTATTTGTATGATGGGAATTTCTCATTATTTATGCCAATATCTCTGTAAAATTAACAAGCTTAAGTCAAAGTAGTCATACTTCTCCTAATCAAATTTCCCCAAGGGCCTGATTATGCTTGCAAAATTTACTATGTGTTCCTAAGTCCCAAACTCAGAAAAGGAGTCATGTTTTGATTCATACCTTTCCTTACTCTTCCGATCTCATAAATCATTGTCTTTAAAAAAAAACTTTTTATAGTTTCACTGTTCAATTGCAGTCTTTCCTAACTGCTAACATCTCAGAGATCTTCACCTACTTCCATCTGAATCTAGAATTTCTCTACTTCAAATCATCTTCTACATGGCATCCTTGAAATCGTTCATGAAATTCAGGCTCGCATGTTAATGAAATCTTATTTCCACCCAGTGGGCTAGATGGACCATGCAATCATTGTCTGGGTATTTCTTAGTAATCTATAAGGAGAAGCCAAAATTAAAAATGATGATAGCTAATAAGGACAAGGATGAAGTACTTCATATGGGTAGGAAAGGCATTAAACACAAGATGGGAGGTAAGAAAAGGAAGGCTGAAGAGTAATCTATGTTTTGCTCTGCTTAATTTTTTAAGTACTATAAGTCTTACTTTGATTCCAAGTTCATTAAGCATCATTATAAAATGAGGCTGCCCACAAAGAGGTTAATAGAATTATTGTATCCAGAAAAAGAACTTCATTTGATTCTGTACTAGCAAGAAATTTGTCTGGAAACTTGTTTTAACTTGAAGAGTTCCTTTAAAAATCTAATTATAAAAGGAAGATCCTTAATATAGATGTTATTAGAATTAAGACTATATAAATTCTACCTAAAGAATGAAATACTTGGAGAGTTTATAGTAATTTTGAAATATGTGAAAAGAAATTATATATATATATATATATATATATATATATATATATATATATATATGACTAAAGAGGACCAAATAAAATATTAGTATCTGTTTGTTTCAGTATGACTTTAAATTTATAGTAATGCGATCTACCTGTTAGCCTCCACAGCCTGAGTCACACAATTATGTGGCTGCTTTGATAGAAAAGCTACAGATCAACATCTAATAGGAAAGTTATTCCAACTACTACGGATGGAAGAATATCTGCATAAATGAAATGGATTTCTGCAATCTCTTTTCTCATATTCTTGTTATTGAAGTTTGTCTTCATACAAAATCATTCTTTGATAGGTGGGGAAAGAACTTCATAAGGCAGGCTTATCTAGCTGACTCCACTCAAACATACTAAATATTTAGAAATGCAGGTGTCAGGTGCTAGGGTCTTTATTTTATTGTTCTTAAACTGTTTTGCAGAAATTTTCTGTTGCAGAAATATTTCCGTTCTATCAACTATTTAGTATTGCTTTTTCCTTTTCAACTCCCAGTTTTATCTTTTCCCAATATGAACAGCTTCCTTAAATGTGATTGGAAACTTGTAATAGCTTTTCTACCATTTGCAAGTGTGCAGCGATGAGTGCTTCTTGTCGCAAACTCACTGGAGAGGGAATTCTTTCATAGAGTTCGATTTGACAGTGATCTGGACATGACCTCTTCAGCCTTTTGATCGTCAGTACTGATTCACCTAATCCAAATGGCAAGGGAAAGATTATCATCTACCTCTACTCTGCATGTGTGGATTCTAAAAGGTTCGAGCAGATCACATTCTCAAACAATAAATAAACAGATAAATAACTGATCTATATTTAAGGGAATGAATTTGTTGTGCTTGGTTGCGGAAACTGACTGCTTAGTTGACCCCTATGCCAGAAGAATTTTAATGTTCTCATCAAATAAAGAGTGCAGTATACACTCTAGTATAATTCATGTTCAATTTTTCTGGAAAGAGCCTCCTGAGAAATGTGCTGCAGTCGAAGTCCTAAGAGTCAGGAGTATTTGTTTCCTTTTAAGCACACTACTTACAAATGATGCTTCTGCTCCTGGATTTACCTGAAAAGTCTTCAAACTGCTTGTCATTGCTCTGTCTTCTCATTACCATAAAATTTGAGTTAAATTCTGTTTCCACCTGAAAATCTTTTTTAATTACCCCTCATATCCTTAACCTCTTTCCATTTAAAAATTTTCTTTGACTTTATTTCCTTTGGAACTAATTATCTTTATAAAAATTTCTAAGTGCTTTTTTCCCAATGTAACTTAAAAGTACTTCATTCCTTCCATTTTTAACCTTACAATTTTTTTCAAATTCTTTTTTATGTCTTTCATTTTAGTCCTTTGTCTTTCAACTGATGTTAATTGAGTGCTTCATAGCTGTCTTAAGATTTAGAATTAGAGAGATAAGAGATTATGCTTTCTAGCAACTTTCAATCTTTTCAGTAAGAGAAATAAATGATTGGCAAACACAGTTAAGAACTAAGTACTCACTAAGTACCTCAGTGAAGGAAGGCAATAAGAGCTACTGGAATACAGTCCCTGCACTGCCCAGCTCTGCTCACTACACATTTAAACCAGACTAGATCGTTCATGGGTGGACATACGCACAGCTGCTTGGCATATCCCTCTTCCTCTTTCTTTTTTTTTATTTTAAAAATAAAAGGAGGAAAATATTAACAGACAGACAACATTTTACAACATATCAAAAGAACAGTACATACAATACGGAGTTACAAACAAAGAGGTAGGGAATTAACAATGGTTGGTGTATTACATATTGATATCTTCAAAGTGGCTTCTCATGAAAACAGATATAGAAATGCAATACTGATCAACCAAAGACTCATTGACAGTTTCTTTCAGCATAGAAATAGAAGACAGAAGAACAACCGTGTTAACTATCCTGTATATACATACATACAAAACTCTTCCTCTTTCCATAAACATATCTAAGTCACATAAACACATCTACCTGTCTGCCTAAGTATATTATAGCGGCAGTGAACTTGAGACAGTTACAGATTGGCCTTTACAATTTAGCTGTGAATGTGATATGTTGTTATATACAGACATTCCTCAATTTATAGAGTAGAGAAAGAATTTTTAAAATTCTAAGTTGGTTGACACTGAAAAATGTTTTTATGATTAAAAAATGAGGATAGACAGTCCCCAAGATTGAACTTTAAAAAGTTCATAACTGTTCATGCTTCAAGATGGAGACTAAGTTAGTTTGGGTTCTGTAACAAGCAGATATCAAAACAAGATTAACCCTTGGGAAATGTATTGGCAGAAATACTTGTGAAGCACAAAGGGAGAGAACAGAGTCTGGGCGACATACAGGTCAGACCTCTGACGACTGTAAGGGAATGGAGGAAGGAATGATTCAAACCTTAGACTGCAGCATATTTCCCAGGAAACTTTTTACAGGTTAAGATCATGGTTGCACAGGGATATCAATGAATACAGAATTGGGTGATTTTCTTTTCATGACTTATAAAGAATAAAGTAAATATCCAGAAAGAGCCAATTGAAGTGCAATAGACTAAGTAATATAAGGACGCTGATGAAAAGCTAACACATGATTTTAAAGGTTGTATATTTTTGAAATGAAAATGAAGCCACACTAGGGAGAATGTGTCCCCAGTGTACCGTGGTGCCTTATACTGCATATTTGTTACATAACTATTCACTGGACGAGGAGTTGTGTAACTAAAGGAAGCAAATTCAATTTATTGCACTATTTTTCATCTCATCTTTTGTTTCTTCTCGTCTGTGTCCTTATGGATTCAACTCCTTGTCTCAATAGTGGCTTCGTGAAGTTAGCACACTGACTCATACTTTTTATTCTAGGAGAATTTGTAAAGTGTGCATACGTTTTTAACATTTACTTGCCCTTTTATTCACAATTCTCTTCAGAAAAATCATTAAATAGGAAGAGTAGAAATAACATGAAATTCATTTTTTGTCAAGGTACGTTGCAAATACCAAATGAATAGTCAGTGCTGCATACTTGGCCTTGAAATTCTGAAGGCAACCTTTTATTTTTCCATTTGATTGCACGCACATTACATAGGATCTAGCACTTTCATAGGGCAGAAAATCATAAAGAGAGAAAGCAAACCATTTTACTAGGGAAATGTTCAGGAGAACCAGAAATTATAGGAAATATCATTAGTGCTTGTAAAATCTCTGCAAAAGAGGGACCTCAGTGGCAGGACAATATATTCTGAGCTGAAAGGTTGAAAGTAGGTGATATATACTAAACATTAAATATATAATATAGGTATATGGGTATTATATAGAGCACATACAGAAAATAATAGAGTGAACTAGCTAGTTCGTCATAAAGAGTTACACAGATTACTTCAATGACTTGAAAGTCAAAGTTGTTAGGGTTATTTTCATACTCTCTGTAAATATCAGCCCCCTTTATGTGTGAAGCCCATTATTTAATTATCCAAAGTTTCCCACATTTCTCATGCTACTTGTATACTATTTATAGTATCAAATTAGTTGTATCATGATATTATCCAGCATCTTGCTACATATTCCTATTTGAAAAGTAATTCACCAGGCAAAATTAGGGCACAAAGTGGACCTTCTGGAATAATTTCTGAGTGATCAATAGATTCAATTACTACATGGCACCATATAAATGTACTAAGGTGATGCATTGTGCCTGGAAGTCATTACAAAGCTTACCTTTAAAAAAAACATCAATGTGTAGGTTTTGTTTCAAATTTACCACCTGGGGAAATAATCTAGCATCCTGGGAGACCTGTGAATTATTTCAGGTTACTTGCAAAAGGTATCAGAACTTCCATTTGCTTATTTCCTCCAATGGGTTTATGTTAAACTATTATAAGCTTTTATTAAACTATATCTTGCTTTTGTAAAAGGCAACTTACTGTAAAATCTCTTCTAACATTTATTACATATGGTATACACAGAAAAAAATCACAATACTTAGGCCTTTCTAAAAGGAACTAGTTGGACAAATATGATTTTTTCTGTTTTTTTTTAATGGTAGAGGTGGGAAGGCTGTCAATTTTGATTTGATCGATGGTTCTCCTTTTTTCTCCCTAATTGGCCAGAGTTTCCTCACTATGGTAAGGCAAGACTAGCTAACACATAAATCACTCTGACAAATGTTATTTCCAGTAATCATAGGTTTCATACACTGTACACTACACAGCTTGCTTTGGTTTTCTTGGGGGGAAAATAAGAGGTATTGTCATCTCAAAAAGATGTCACCTTTAATATATACAGACATACATAACATATATACACATATGCATATATAGTTCTTTTCAAAAACTTTTTTTCAAAGAACTTAAAAAAAAAATCATACTGTTGAAATCTTCAAAAGTTATGCCAAACATCCAAACATTATCTTAGGATCTTTCAGGAGTTAATCTTTACTCAGGATGATTTTTTTTATGTAGGTTGATCTCATTAAAACTATTAATTGTTGGACAACCAAAGCTGAATACCAAAGATCTTATAAAAAGAAAGCAAAAGCATTATGTAGACTCCAGTAACTTGGGTTATATATATGAATTTTCATTTGAAATTTGTGTGATTGTTAACTATACTCACAAATTAAAATTAATTGTTTTGATAGGGGTGATCATAAAATTTTAAATGATTTGAAGAAATATTTACAATTATATGTGTCTTCAAGAATATAATATTAAATATATTCAAGATAACAGTAAATCTACATAATTACTAAAATGTTAAAGTTGGTGTTTATGTATTTTATATGTGAAATTACATAGTGGTATAGACCTAAGTAGTATAAATTTTCTTTGGAAAATTTTCCCTTCAAAATGTTATAGAAGAATTTAATATTTTAACCACACAGCATTTACTTGACAGTATTGGAGAAAAAAAAAAAAAGACATATTAAGACATATATTTCCTACTTCATAATAAAATAAAAACCATGTTTACCTCAATAAAAAACATATAACTGTTCCATTAGAGTAACATTATGTTTCTAGGTAACAAAAAGAATGGAAATATATGAACTTGAATAAATTATTTGCTGTATTTACATTTCATTGCTCTAATCTGTAGTTTTGTTTTTTCTATATTTTGTCCATTAAGAAAAGTTACAGGAAAAATACAGTGCAGAGGAGAACAGTGAATTACAACGTGATAACAGAACCTAAGTGATTTAAAGGAAGGAAATCACTTTTCCAAACACCTGTGCTAGCTCTATCCTGGTAGTGGGCATGGTGTAGCCTAACTTACATTGTCTACGTTTTTGTTTTCTATAAAACGTTCATTCCTGTAACGTCTTAGATATTCCGCGGGATTAATTCCACCCTGCCTCCCACAGCTACCCCTGAGTATTGTGAAACAATCGCTGCACCCTTATTCTAAGAGATGACTTTGGGATTCCGTATTTCAGACATGAAGACTCTCTTGCTTGTGTTTGAAGGGAGGAAGTAAAGTTAGAGACAAATGCATGGGGAAGACAAACATTTGAAGAGAATGATTTTTATTCGGCTTTTGAGAAGGACACTCCCGTCTACGGCCATACCACCCTGAACGCGCCCGATCTCCTCTGATCTAGGAAGCTAAGCAGGGCAGGGCCTGGTTAGTACTTGGATGGGAGAAAGACACTCCCCTCTCACGCTAGACGCAGACATGAAGGCATCTTTGTCTGGGCCTTGCTTGCTATCTGGGTATCAGATAGCAAGATAATGTTTGGATGTTTGGCATAACTTTTGAAGATTTCAACAGTATGATTTTTTTTTTTAAGTTCTTGCTTGCTATCTGGTTGAGATTTTTTTTCCAGTTAAGCTTTGCATTCAATACAGTTGGCAATCTCCTGTCCACCCTCACTGGCTCTCCCACCCGGATTCTTCATGTGGTTATTATTATGCAAAAGAGAGAGCTCCAGGTGCTTTTTCCTTGCCTATCTCCTGAACATCATTGCAGCCCTGGCTACACGCTGCATTTCCAAGCTGACAGATATGAAAACTAAAACAGCGAAAGGCTTGAGTGTGCTGTGTGTGAACATACCACCAGTGAGAAACACTGACAAGTTTGAAATTATTCCTGCTGGAGTGAGCCTTCCGTGGAACCAAGAATCTGAGCTCTCAGTCTGCCAATTTCGCAGACCAAACAGGATTTAGGCTCATCTTGCTGCCTTGATTTCATTTTTCACAGCGTTTTGAGATGCCCTGTTGAGTGGCTCACCCACCCCAACTCCAGTCCTCCAATTTCTTGATGACTGCCGTAGATTTTTTTAATCCCCTTTTCCAATTCCGGATCTCACATAGTATGATCTGTCAGTTTTGGAGGGTTTATTGACTACAGGAATATCACTCAAGATCACCACCACAAATGACTTTTAAAATAATTATACATATTGAATTTATGTATAAGTACAAAATAAATCCTCAAATTCCTGTGGCTTAGATCCCTGCAAGTGAATACCATGGCAAGGGTGCAGATAAAGAACTGACATAGTCATGACATAGTCAGTGGGCATCACGGGGATGGGGAACAGGTAGTATTCTGGTCCTTACCTGCTCCTCATTAAAAGCATGGTTTATATTTTCTTCTGGGAAATTCTGGGACTTTAATACCTATTTTTGCTGTGAACCATGACTCTCCACTTTGGCCTACATGAAGTAACTAAAAGCAGAACAAAGACTTTCATTGTATTCTTTTCTACCGTACATCTTAGGTTACACTTCTTTTCAGCTGTGTATAGGGGCATGCTGATCATTCACAGGAACCCTGCTCAATCCTGAGTTTGCATGTTCTCATTCCTCTTTAAGACTGAAGATATCAAGACAAGAGGTTTACAGAGCAGCTAATGCTCCAGCCATTGTCCTAAACTTGTGATCACTTGGATTTCAGAAAAAGTAGAGCCTCAAATGACTGAGATCACCACAGGCAGACAGTCCTTTCTTGTGAATGAAATCTCCCTTAGCCACAAAGAGTCCAGAACCATGACACCAGGACTGAGATAATCAACTAGGATCCCAGCCCACCAGGTCATGCTTGAAAGCTGGTCTGCTGCTTTTGTCAGTGTGCCAGTCTGAACCCCTCTAGAGGAGTGTGTCCCATGCAGATAGCTAACCTGAAGGCTTTCGCTACCTTCTCTCTAAATTTCCTATTAAAGCTCTTTTGTCCCTGTAAACTTGTGGCTTAGCTTTATTTTTCATTATTACAAAGAGCAAGGACCCATGATAGGTGGAAACAGTCACGTTAGTAGCCACAGCTCCTAACTGCACACTGTGTGCCCTTTCATGCGTGCCTTTGCCTTACGTTTATATTATTTATTTTCAATACAATCATTAATGCAAACTGAGACATGTTCCTTTGTTCTTACACTGTGATATACCAAGTCATTGTATCTATTACAATCAGCAGAAGGTTTTCAGAATAACGTACTCGATTTTGAGTTGGAGGGAAGACATGGGGTCTACACAATCTTAAGGCAATTAGCTTATTAAAAATGTTTTTCTGTCCAAAACATGAAAAGCATTTATGAGATAGTAACATTAAAGTGTATTTGTTAGCTACTAAAAGTCAAGGTTCCACATAATTAAGGAATATATATATTCTCCCTCCACTAGGGAAACAAAAACAGGGACCATTCACGTAAACAGCTGTTAACAATGTGAACCTGCCAAAAATCAATTCTTTCCTGTGCTATTATTCATTTGATAGATTTTACTACATCATAGCCCGACCTCATAAAACAAGGATGAACAAGTTATTTGCTAAAACATATCCATGATTAAGTTTTATTTATCTGTGTAAAACCATGGAACATGCACTTCTAAACATTAACAAATGGGCCATGTCTCTGGCTGTCTCTCCTGCTGTCAGTTAATCTATACATTCCTCCCTCCCTGCTTTCTCTCACTACAAACACAACAGATAATTCTTTTAGTTCTGGAAAATTCAGCATACCATTTTGTCTTTTCCTGACTGGTTAACATGACTGGAAAAAATTAAAGCCTTTGCCACAGAACAGAGAAAAGTATTTGTATGCAGCTGCATATATAATCTTCACTTCGCTGCAAGGAACAGTTCAATAAATTTTAATACACAGAAATTTTAAACTTTTCTTTACAAAATATTATAGTATAAAAATATTCATATATTCTTAGAAGACTGTGTACAGATAGATAAACACACATCTATACATATAAACACATTTGACAAAATCATGCAGATTATAATAAAATATTGCAGGTTGATACAGAAAGGAAAATTAATGACCCAGTACCAGTCCTGACAAAGGCACACATGTATTTTTGTATTGCATGCCAAAATATATGTGGACACTGAATGTTATAAGTTATCACAGGAAAATAACTCATAAGAATACATATGTTTCAGATAAACAAAAATTCAAGAAAGAAGATATCATACCAAACATATGTAAGAAGTTGAAGAAATAAATATTTTATAAAACACTCCTGGAAGTGTAAAGTGACATAATTTCCTAGAAGAACTATTTGACTTTATCATGTAAATTTAAATATTTGCATTTTATTTTATTTAGTAATTTCATTTCTGGAAATCATTCTACTTGACTCACACATACATTGGGAGATATTCATAAAGCTTTTTAAATAAACATAGCATATAATAAGGACCAAACAGGAAATAATTTCATTGTTCATGAAATAAATAAAGGGCAAACTATGACGTTACTATGTTCTTTAAAAATACTCTATGGCACTAGAAATCAGTGAATAAATAAATGAAAGCAAAAATCACTAGAACTGAATATGGACAGATGTGATGTAGTTGTTGAAGAATACATATAATATAATATCATTTAAATGAAAGGTAAATTAATGAAAATCTTAAATATAATGCATTTATAAGGAAAAAGACATTATATGACTCATATTTCTGATAATGTATAATTTCATATTTTGTAAAACAATTTTAACATCCACAAGTGTGGACAAGGTTACTGTTGGAGTAGTTCGATAAAATTCTAAAAGATATAGAAGTGTAATAAATTCAAATTTTCTCCTTTTAAAATTATCAAAATTTAGGTTGTGTATTACCTGTTTCCTATCTCTATTATTGTAAGCCAGGTAATCAATGTGAAATATAGGATCACTTGAAGACTTTTCTCAACATTGTAGTTTAACTTTTAAGTTCAATCTGCTTAGCAGACTTAAATATATTTCTCTATACTGCTAAAACACTATATTCTATAAAAAATCAGCAAATATAATTCTTAACAGATGAAAAAGCAGATAATTTGCTTTCAGTGAATAAGATAATGTGTAGTATATACCAGGTAAATAGCCATTAACCACAAGTCAGGAAGCAGAATACTTGTAAGAAAGTAAAGTGCTTTCGTGTTATTGGAGATTTGTGCTGTCCCTGTTACTACTCTCACATGTCTAAGAAGTGTGATAATTTCTTATTGTGCAACATGACCCTAGACCAGTCTTTATGCTTGTCTACACCTGAAAGACATTTTTATAACACTTTGACAATGCTGTCCTTAGCCTAGCTGTATCCCAACTGATTTTGGATACAGTGTATTCTATATGTTTATATTCTGTTTTTTGTGTGAACTCATTTTATTTTTATTTGAGAGATAAGGAATTACAAATATAGTATGTTTACAAGAAATGACCATGCTTACACAGTATTTCTTTGATAGTTTATGGTATTTTAGTACTAATTCTTTATTGATATTTGTTCACCCTTAAGTTCTACCCTGACTGCCAGGAAATAAGGCAATAAATACGGTGAAGATAACCATTGAGTATCTCTGAGTTTCTGTTGATTTCAGAGTATTGATTCCATGTAATTGTGTTCTGAACCTTCCCTAAATATTGGCATTTGTGAAGAGCAATATAGATCTAGAAACACAGGAGACAAGGCCTCAAGTAGGATGTTCCCCACATCATAAGCCCCTGTATACCAAAAATGCAACCTGCCTCTCAGAGCCCCATTTAGGCCACTCACCTTTTGCGTGGTAGGCTGAAACTGGACTCCCAATTTATCCTTCTTTACATAGAGTATAAACCTTCAGAAAATACTTTGCTAGTAAAACCATACCTTATTGCAAGCAGATTTTTGACTTTCAGTGAGAACTGAGTATGTGTAGTCCTCTTTGCTAGAACATGTTACTATGGTAAATAAGCACATTTATACATAATTCTGATATATTGGTTTTATCTTCCCACTAGCAATATCAACTCCCAAGATATTAGAAGGCAAATCCAGTACAATATAAAGTTTGATTTTCAGCAGTTCTATGACATGTTCAATCAGCAGAAAAAATAAGACTAAAGTTGATACAGTATTGAGTGTATTATTTTTGTAGATTCAATGTACACACACACATAAGTTCTGTATTCAAAGATAAAATACATGTGCATGAGTACTCCTCAGTAAACAGTAGTTCTCATTTATTTCATTTTATATTACATTTTCTCATTTTACATTTATTTTATAAAGCATTGCTTGAAGTTGGATGTACTTCTAATTGTCTTTCATTGTTAAGATTATATTTGTCAGAAAATGGATGCATCTTGACTATAATGTTAGATCAGACTCATGAGCCTTAAATATTGCATGGCTTCTTTTAAATGAGAAACCTAAATATGCATAGTGGGCAAATTAAATGACTGTAACAGGAAAAAGGACTTTCACAATTTTTTTTGCAAAAGAAAAGAGCACCAAGAAATGAGGGGAGTGGGGAGAGAAAGAAGTGGGAGAGGATGAAGAACACGTTGTAGAGGTGTTACACACACATACCAACAGCAAGGAATGTCATCATTATCTATGAAAATGCATTAATCTTTAAAAGTGAACAAAAGATTATATTAATACATTAAACATGTATTCATTGGTAGGTTGCTAGCTATGGTATAAAATTCATCTGTGATATGTTTTATTATTTTTTTTTATTTGAAAGAGACACAAAAGAAATAAAACAATCAAAATGATACAGAATTTCAAAAGAAGATGAAAACATAAATTAACAATGATTATTACATTGCATGTTGTTATCTTCAAAGTAGTTGCTCAGATTACCAGGTACAGGTGTGCAAAATGGATCAAACAATATAAGCACTAACTGTTCCTTTCAATGAACTAGTAGAAAATATCAAATGCTTCTATTTTCTCAAGTCTATCACTTCTTGACCTTTTGGCTAAGATTAAGTGCAGTACCTGTTCTTATCAAATCTATTTTTTATCTATTTTAATTTTGTCATTAACTAGAATGGAATATGTATTATAATCTTTTATAGCTTTTAATGGTTTTACTTTGATCTTCAAAGAAAAGTAATTAGTTATCAGAATAAAAGAAAATGTCATTTGGACATTATCTAAAATTAAATACTTGAGCATTGTCTTGGTTACTTTTCTCTCGTTGCTGGGACAAAATACCTGATGCCTAAAATTAAGGAAGGAAAGGTTTATTTCGCTAACAGTTTGTGGAGGTTTCAGTCCATACTTGGCAGATTACAAGGCAGACTGGCACATGGCAGAGAGCTACAGCTCATGGCGGCAGAACACAGCTAAGCAACAAGCACACACCAGGGTGGAATGGCCTCAAGCACCCTTTTTCTCTCCCTTACATATGCAAACTATCCACCCCAGGGTGGGTGTAGCTCTCACACCCATAATCAATCAAACTCTAAAAGCCTGCCCCATAAGCACATGAGGCTTTGGGGACACATCCAGACAAAAACCATAACAAGCATCTACAAATATCTACATTTAATTTTATATTAAAATATGTGTACATTATAGTTTAGCACATTTTTCATTCAGGTATCCAAGTGAATATATTAGAGATCCATTTCAAAAATAGATAAAAAATAGACTTGAAAAATAGAAGCATTTGATATTTTCATAATATATCTTTTTTAATCTTAAAAATAAAAGAATGAAAATACATTAACAAACACATATACATTTACAAAATAACACAAAAACAATACAAGCAATACAGAATTTCAGGCAATTAAAAGTTAAAGCACGTGATAAATATGCATAAGAGAATAGCTGTGTGTGTGTGTGTGTGTGTGTGTGAGTACACGTGCATATATATATGTTAACTCATTTATGATAATATTGAATTAAAATGTTAGTGTTATGCTGATTCTTATAGTATGTACTCTAGCTTAAAATTTACATTGACAATAAAATAAAAATAGAAAATTTTATATGTATGAAAACTCTAATGATTACCTGTGATATGACAACATTATCATTAAAAGGTATTTTATTTCTAAATCATTTGTAATGGAGGACCAGGTGTATTTCTCCTGATGTCTACTTTTTAATGGTCATCATGAAAGAACCTCTATATTCCCAATAATCAAATACTACTGTTAGTTGTAGTAAACATTTAATCATCTATAATAGTGTAATCATAGTAAACAAGATGATTTATATAATATAGGGAAGAATTTCAATGTTACTCTTTAAAATGGTACTAAATTCCTTGCCTGTCACTGAAATCATGTTTTTTTACAAATATTCACTCAGCACTTACTGGCTTCTGCAAACAGGTTGAAAAATAGAAATGTTGGTCAAAGCTTTCTTGCATAGAATGTGCATTTAAAAATATGTCAGTAGGGACTGGGGATTTAGCTCACCGGCAAAGCGCCTGCCTGGCAAGCGCAAGGTCATGAGTTCAGTTCCTGGTACC
>NW_004955407.1:7675679-7677608 GCF_000276665.1 Chinchilla lanigera
ATAGGAGGGGGTAACAAGAAAGAATGAAAGTTGAATGTGACATTAACTCCAGTTATATATATATATATATATATGTCAGTGAATAGGAGGGGGTAACAAGAAAGAATGAAAGTTGAATGTGACATTAACTCCAGTTATAGAATAAAGGCCACTGCTCTAGTCTTTCTAGTTTAATAGTTGTCAGTAGCACTCAAAATGACTTTAATGGAGAACCAAAAACATAACAAGTTGAATAAAATGTATTTTTATTGATAAAAAGGAAAACAATCTTGTGGGTTACAAATTTTTGATCCCCTGGTTCAGATCCCTTTGAAGGGTATAATATTGATTGGAGAGTGTTTCTAATACTGAACGCTATTCCTTCTCCTCTGATGCTTTTCTCTTGGAAAAAGAAATTAGATTATACAGCTGATATCATTAAAGTAAGAGAAAAATTGTATGAAAATGTAATGTTTTGAGATTTGAACATAAAAGTCAAAGAGTTTGCCTCTCTTATCTAAGTTTCTGAAGCCTAATAACCAGTTAGAGTGAATTTAGATAAATTTCCAAGAGAAAATGTAATACCTTACTGTTACTTTCAAAGTTATTTTTCTTTAGTAATTTAGAAAAGTATAAAGCATTTAGTTTTACTTTAATCTGAAATCTACAGTTTAAAGCAAATCCCATTTCTTATAAAGGCTGTTACATTAAAATAAATGTGATTTGCAACTATTGCTACCTGAGATGACAAGTTTTAAAATAATTCTTTGCTCTGAGTGGTTTCTTGTTAGGATCGCTTAAGAAATCTTCATGAATTGTGAGTATAGTTGAATTCACAAAGTTGACATTTTTGTTTTGACTATTCAAACAACCATTACTGCTATTATCATTATTACTGTAAATAAAGCTAAATTGTGCTGATTTCCCTAGTTTATATTTATAATAATTTCTTTTATTGCATCATATTATCTTTTGGTAATACCTTTAAACCACCTTATCTTTGAATCATGTAATGAGTAATAAAAAAACTAAAAAAAAAAAAAAAATAAGAGCCCAAGACAGGACATATTCACTGTGGAATTCTAACAAGAAAATTTTTCTTAAATTCTAAAGGTTTTAAATCAGCTCTTCAAATATTCTCAAACATGGAATAGGAGGGAATTATTCCAAACATATTCTATAAACACTACACTGATATTAGAACTAGACAAAGACACTGACATTAGATCTAAAATCTGCAAACCCCCCCCCCATGGCTCATGTGTTTAAGGATGAAACTTCTGGGAAGCAATTGGGTCACGGGGATACTGTTCTCATACACGGACTGCTCCATTGATGAGTTAGCAGCTGAGTGTGCTACTAGGAGATGGAATCCAATCAGAAAAGGCATGTCATGGTGTCACAAGCTGGAAGGTTTTTCTCTCTCCCTCCTTTCTGCTGCTGCTTCCTGGATGCCATGGATAGAATGTATTTCCTCTTCCAGACTTTCTGCAATGCTTTTTCTGCCTTAGAGCTAGCTAAGTTGAACTAAAACTTCAGAAACCTTCAGCCAAAACAAACTTCTACTCCTTCAATTGTGGGTGTTGGATATTTGTTCCCAGTGAAGGAAACTTGACTATTAGAGAAAACTGGTATGAGTTGAAGCCATAATTGTGAGTAGATCTGATCATGCCATTCAGAAGACTGGGAACTGATTTGTGGTGAATTTGGGAAGGTTTTTTAGATACAGGCAAGGTGCCAGTGCTTGATGGGTGATTCTAATCAGAGCTCAGAAGACCAGAATGTTGATAGGAATGTGAACAGTAAAAGTCAGGTTCATGAGGTTTCTAATACCAGAGTCTTTGTCCATTTCTGGTATCAGTGTAGTGTTAACTTTGTAGAATATGTTTGAGATAATTCCCCCCTATGTCATGTTTGAGAATAATTGAAGAATTGATTTAAAAATCTTTA
>NW_004955407.1:7677996-7702406 GCF_000276665.1 Chinchilla lanigera
ATAGTTATATACATTGTATATAGTTATTATATATATTACATTATATATATAATAGGTAAAATAGTTATACTACTAATTTCAGCTCATTTGAAAGATAAGTTTGTTTGGACAATTAATGCTGATATCTCATACTCTGAGTAACTAACTTAAAGATAACAATATGCAATGCATTAACCATTGTTACCCGTTCTATCATATTTCTTTGGAGTCCTGTTTTTTGATTTCTTGCTTTTTGTTTCATTGTCTTTAAAATGCAAATTAAAAAAAAAAAACAGAAAACTGAAGTAAAGACTATTTGCTTTACATTCTACCAAAGAACTTGTCTAGATTTCAACCATGTCCATGAAATTTTACAGGAGAATGAGTTGAAGGGCAGTGGAATAATTAACCAGGGAGAGAAACTTTCATGGTAGTGTACCATTCAGGCTATGACATCCGTACTACTGCCTCCTTTAGGCTGATTTGTAGTGAAAATCAAGGGATAAAGGCATAGCAGAAAGATTTCATAAATAAAACATTGTCTCCAAAGGAACCATGTGCAAGGTCACGGGCCTCATAGTTGTAGTTGGTGAAGAGATTAAGACTATTTAAAAAGGGGCTAAGAAGTTTGCTTTGGGACAGTAGGAATGGTGCCAGGATGAAGTCTGAGAAAATGGCCAGGCCCCACCCTTACTGGATAAGAATGCAAAAGGGAAATGCATTTAAAAGACTTCTTTGAGAAGAAAGCCCCGTGGTTGTTCACTCATTCAGGGCCACCTAAGGTCATCTTTTCCCAACTGCTACTATTCTGACACTTCGAGGTTTCCATAGACAGTTTCCAAGGGGTCTGGCTACAGCTTGAGGTCATAGCAGACCTTGGATCATGCACATGGCACTGGTTTCTCAGGAATGTGAATGCATGAATCATGAGTTCATGGCTGCTTCTATATAGAGATTAAAGGAAGCGTAGGAGACCAAATAATTTGTCATTCAGCAAGTGATGTTTGAAGCTTAGAATGAAGCCATAGGTGTAGTAAAGACTCCAGGAAGTTGGAGCTATGAAAAAAAGTGCATCGTTTGCTGTGAAAAGCAGTAGGAGGTAAGAGGGGCAACTCCAAGAGAGAGGCCTGGTGGGTTTTAATTAGCAAGGTCATAGGTCCAGGGATACTCAACCCCCTTGGAGCTTCTTTCTAGGCACATTCTATCCTGTAGTTATACATGAATCTCCAGGATTTAATGTTTGCTCTGCTGGTTTTTGATTTTGCTTTGGACCAATTTCATTCTATTCCCCTATTTCTCCCTTTTCAAATGGGCATGATTATCCTGTGCCACTCTGTGTTGGCAGTATTTTACATTCTTTTTATTCTTACAGGGGCTCACAGCTAAGAACCTTCTTTGATCTCAGTGGAGACTGGAGCCAGGCCTTTAGGTATTGCTAAACTGTTGTGATTCTGGTGACTCAATAAGATACAGACTAAATATATTTTAGAAAATGCAATGGATGTCAGCTTTTTTGAGGGGGAGGGGCAGAATATTAGGTTTAGATATAGAATCTTAGGTTTCTCCCCAAAGTTTCATGTGTTCAGAGATATTTTTTCTGCATGTGATTGGTTCATGGGGCGCTATACTCACTAGTGGATTGATTACTCACAAGTTTATAGGTAAATATGCTGTTGGGCAGTGGGGCCTGGTGTATCACTGTGGGAATGTTTTTGATGGTATTTGTCTCTCCTACAACCTTCCCGCTGTCTCTTTCTCTCTGATTCTTAGCTCACATGAGATAAGCATTTCTCTGTCATAGCTTTGCAACATGACATTTCTATCTTGGAGTCAGCTGACAATGTACTGAATTTCCTGAGATTGTGAGTCAAATGAAACCTCTTTGAATTGTGGGTATTGGATAAACCACATGTTAAGGTACAGTCACAGCAATGGACCTATTCCTGGTACCAACTTACTGTACTAGTCAACTATTCCGTGCTGAATCACAAAGAACTGACATTTGATAATATATATATAAAACTTAATTTGAGCATTACACAATGTGTGTCTACATGTAAAATCTCATAGCAATCTAAAATTATGTACAACTTGGATAGTTTTGTGAATCAGTTAAAATTAAACTTAAAAATACCAGCTTGACCAGTATTGCATGTCTATATCTGCTTTCATGAGAAGCCACTTTGAAGATATCAATATGTAATACAACCACCATTGTTAATTCCCTACCACTTTGTTTGTAACTCTGTATTGTCTGTATTGTGCTTGTGATATGTTGTAAAATGTTGTATGTCTGTTGTTTCCCTCCTTTTATCCTTAAAATAAAAAAAAAAAATACCAGCTTGTTGTACTTTGACTATACATTACCTTCATGGTTGCTTCTAATAAATATTAGCCAAATGCCATTCATTTTCAAAAAATACTGTAGTTTGCTTGATTTACTTTGAATCTTTTTTGAGTACTTACCCTTTATAGCAGAATATAAGAGTATAAGGAACTCTGTGCCTCACCCAATTTTCCTCAGTTTTTAAGAGAATCATGAATAATCATTTAATAATATATACACAATATCTACTTTGTGACAGAAACCATTCTCAGTGCTAGGGATTCCACTGTGAAAAATATAGATTAGGCTTGAGTGGTAGTTAGAATGGAATGTCAGCCTGATTGGTTCTGAGGTCTACTGAGTGGATTGATACTGCCCATTCTCTGTATGCCCGGGTGGGATACGGAGGCATGACCTTAGGGTCTGCGTTTGGCATTCACTCCCTCCTCTTGAGCACTGTATCTCTGCCTGCTCCCTGGCTGCCACCAAGCAAGCAGCTGTGCTTTACCACAATATTTCTGCCTTGGAAGCAGTGACTACAGACTGACTCCTCCAAACCATGAGCCAAGTTAAACCTTTCCCGCTTAGGTTTGTTTGTGTTGGATATTGTGTTCCCAAAATGGGGCCGCTAATACAGCTTGTATCTCACACCAAACAAATCAAATAAGTTAAACTGTGCCAAGTACTACCAGGACACCAGGATAATAGATGTTTTAGAAAAAGGAGAGGAAAATCTCCATGAATAGAAAAAATTAACACTCAGAGCCCCCCAAACAGTGCAATGGTGTTGAGGTGACAACGAACATATTTGATGAAGAAAACAAGGTAATTTCTGAAGCAAAGGGAGAAACCATAAAAGCAAATGTAAAGACAGAACTGGATCAAGGAAGAAATTACATTTTATGGTAAAAAGCTTCAATTTTATTGAGAGGGCAAGAGAAAACCATTCACAGTTATGGGAGGCATTGGGAGCACAGAGATTTATTGAATTTGATTTCTGGAAATACTCTGCTGTGCGATCCACAGTGATAGGAAAGCATTCATACTTTCATTTCATTAAATACTGGCCATACACCATGACTCTTCAAAAATTTAAAATATTTAAACTTTTACCTGGATATCTTGTGATTCCTTTGCATAACTACATTATTTGTTATTCAAATTCTCAAATCTAATGTCAAATTTTCTTTGTTGGAAAATGTTTGACCTCACTCCCCGAGTCCACACTTTGGAAAATATTTATATGGCGAAATGTGATTATTGTTATGCAAGTGTGCAACATAATTAGAATCTTCTTAGTGTGTTTAAAACTCCCTGTAGCTAGTAAAAATTAAAAATGTGTAAAAATGTGCTCTTGTTATAAAAATATGCCTTACATTCATTACTTGTATACCCCTTAAAAAGTCACATCATAATGCATTAAACACTTTCTAAATCAGGAATGTGAGAATTACTTAATAAGCTCTATTATAATTATTGATTCCATTGGGCAACTTTGACATTAAATATGGATAAAGTAGTAGTTTTCCCAAGGATGTCCAATATTAGGATGTTAGAATGATTTTAATTAGACTCCATCAGCAGGATAGGTTTACCTGTGTGATTCACCATATGAAATGCATATAAATCCTAGAGCATCACCTATGAATTTAAATCAGAAAGCTCATCAACTTCTCTTGGCAAGGTGAAAGATAAAAGCCACAGAAGGTCCTTCCCAGCCTCTGTCACTAATGATAAACAGCATTAACTGCTTCTGTAGACACTAATGCTGCTATCTTGGGAACACAGGCAGCTACCATGAAAACTTTACAGCTTCAGGAATCATACTTTTGTTTGTAGCAAAACACAAAATAAAATCTCAACAAAGAAGCAATAAATATTAGCATTTATGAACAAAAGAAGGTCACATAAATATGTAGATTTCTCAATATACAGTGTTGTATTCACCAACCAAATACCATGTTCATTATTATAAACTCTTGTTACAGGTATAAAAGAAGAAATAGAAACCTGGATCCATTCTATTACATGCAGCACATTTTCCATGTAAAGTTTGGTGAATATACTAAATCCTTTAATTCTGTGAAATGTTTATTTGTTTAAAGGGATTTCCAATTAGAATTTCAAACTTTAAAATAGAAAATTTTTTTCTTCTAGTTCAAAAAAAAATCTTGTCTGTGAGATTTATATCTAAAATGCAAATATTCTTTTTGAAATTCTAATGATTTAATATTCTAATTAATCTAATATTTATTATTGAATACATTTTAAAGTGTTGCTTATAAAGTTTAGGCAACATTTGCAGAAATTTTGATATTTCATTTAGGAATGGTCAAATATTGTTCTCCCTTTGAATCATTATCAGATGGTACATCTGCATTGAACTAAGAAATCATCAAGGAATTTAAAATAAAGTGGATCATCATCTACATCTTTTAGAATATATTCATTCTAGTAATTTCTATATTTGCTTAATTTTTCATCATTTTAAGCATTAATATTACATTCCAACTTCGTGTAATTTCAAATATGTTCCATGGATTCATTTTCCTTTTGGAGTTTTCTTTTCCTACTATATTCCTAGCATGTTTTACTCAAAGTTGTCCTCCTTTGCTACATTTCCAATGAGATTATTAAAATGATGGCTCTAGTAGTTTAAGTTAATCAACCAATTAGTTAACTATACTGCTAATTATACAAAAACCTTATCTCCTGTTCCCTGCTGTGAGATTGTATTAAAAATGTTGCACAATTGCTTTAGTTACTAGATACCTTTGGGACATAGTTAGCAACCTTATGTTAAAACTCAAATGCAGTAAGATAACATGCATATAATTTAGAAGACATGTATGATTAACCAGTCTATGCCTTTTAAGAGTGTACCAAACCACAATCTAAAGTAGAAGATAAGGAGTCCAAGGGCTTGGCTGTTGTTAGACTATAATTAGCTTTAGTACCCATTAAATGAAATGGTAATAGCACCTATCATAGGATTGTAATGAAGATTAAATTATACAATGTATGTGAAATATTTAGCATAAAAACTAATAATAATATGTACCCAATGTCTATGAGTTATCATCTTCATTAGGTAACTTTAGTTGTGATTTCTGATACATACACAATAACAAAGGAATAATTACAAACAGTTTTGTTCAGAATCGTAAAGACAATATTGTATGGAAGAGCCATATAATTGCCCAGGGACTATGGTACTAGAAGGCTTATGATAGAAGGAGCTAGTAATCTGAATTATAAGGAAAAAAAATTTAGAAAACAATTTTGTAATGATTATATAAATTAAGACAAGAAAGGGACTTTTATACATTCATTTTGAGTAGACCAAAATAAGTTGTACCCATACCCAATTCAAAATCTGTTTGTTTATTGTTGCCACTATTACCTCTTATTTTCAGGTTTTTATTTTTAATTTTCATTGTTTGTTGGCATCTGAGAAGACAGTAAATTTATATTTATTGGGAAAGAAGAGAAATTGAGAAGGAGCAAGAAATTGGAAGAAAATTGAATTGTGTTGTGTAAAGAACACTAATTGGAATAAAGTAGAATTGGATTCGTATCCTGACTCTGAAACATATACTGGGATGACTGTTGGCATGGATATTGGTGCTTGGAAATTCAGCTTCCCTTCGTGTAAAATCTGAATACCATATCTAAAACATAATATTTATGGGATTTGAATATATGTATTAGATCACAGAGTTAGCAATCTGTATTTGGTACTCAGTAATCTTTTATGTACATTAAAGAAATAAATGACTAAATGGTGCTTTTACATGATGAACCAGAAAATGTTTAGAAAGTAAAAATAGGACACTACTGAATTAATAGATTTTTAGCACTGTTCAATATTTAGTACTGTTTACCAAAATATATGGATCTCCGAAACAGGGTTCTGCACAGCTGTGTGGTAAAATCCAACTCAGTTTATTTGCTCTCCGTTTCATTAAAACTGTCCCGTGATGAGCTTTAGGAAAGAAACAGACTAAAAGGAAGAAAATGGGAACAAAGCTTTGTAGATAAGGAGGGGAAGAGGGGTTGAACAGAATGAGAACAAACAAAAGAAGAGGAAGCAAAGTGTAACATGCACAAGTACAAATTTCCTGTGATGAATATTATCATTATCATCATTATCTAAAATGCGCTAATAAAAATAAATGTGAAAAAAGAATATTTAAAAATAATCCCTCCCCCAATGAAGAAATTGGGTATGAATAGCCATAAGAAGTGTGTAAACAAAATCTATACCTGTCTGTCCGTGTAGTTGTAACTTTGCATTTATAATCATGGATGTGGTGTTGCCTCTATACATACATGCACAGATATAGATATATCATATGTACACCATAATATATTAAATGCTGGACATATTTGCTTTTCAACATTCTAGGGTAGACAAGAAGGACCATCTTTTGATCCTGTCTTTGAGTTTACTTTTTTAAAAATTAAAATGTTTCTTGAGGTATGAGGTTAATTAAAATGATTTATGAGGTATGGATTGTCAAAATGTATTTTTGGTTATTTAAAATAAAATTTTTAACATCTTTGAGATTTCCAGCATGAGTTCCTCTAGGACTACTCTATAGAATTAATTTTTGGCACAGGAAGCCAGGAGAGATTTATCAGAGATCGATGGGGACACTCAATGTATCACCCATGCACTTTCACTTGCCTATTTAACATACTGCGATCTCACAGCTCCACTGATTCACAGATTAGGGGTGAGAACAGAAATGAATTATATTTTGTTAAAAGGTCTACTGTGTCTGATACACACACACACACACACACACACACACAAACACACACTAATGCATGCACATGCACATGTTATAAGAAAAATTTCATGGTTACTATAGTTCACCTCTCCATTATTAATCTTTGAGAAAATTACCCCTATTTCTCTTCATGGTTTCATTGCAATACATTGTTTCATAATTAAAATTAAAATCTTTAAAACATTCTTTCTTTCTTCAGTAACATTTTCAATCTTTGTGAAAAAACCCTCTCGATACTAAAAACTGATTTAGAAGAAAAAAGTTATAGGAAGAGAGAAATAAATTGCAAATGCTTGAAATATTATTTCTTTACATTAGATTTTATTTTTGCCAAGGTAAGGTTAGAGATTCATCTGATTTTGGCATAGACTCTCTACCCTAATGGGACTGGAGTTTGGTTGGAAGCATTACACACCCACCCAACAGATCGGATGTGCAGCTGGAACAAAAGTACTGAAAGAGGTCTGTAAGTAGGGAGAGAGCAATCAGTGATGGCATTGCTTTTCTTGTTCATCTGTATATCTAAACTCTCTACAAACATAATTCAAAACGTATGATATTTGCTGCCAAAAGAATGTATGCTCTCCTAGAAAGGTCCTTATAGGAATGGTTTTACATCTGTTTATAAAATGTATGCGAATGTAATGTAAAGAGAAATCAGTGTAGAGTTTATATCATAAGCTAAATTTTTTCAGATGTGTATCTGAAACCCATCAATCTGATCATCTCCTGTATTTGCCACTAAGTATGTATTCTATTAACACAGAAAAATTAAGAATTGCCTATGGGGAAATTTCTGGATATAATATCAGTCCATGCAATACTTAGCCCACTACCCTCTAATCATTTACATGCATAATAGCTGAAATGCCATTTCCAACACTGTATTTTTTGCTCTTCCTTGTAACTATTGTTGAAGGTAAAATTAGATCATCAGAAACTAGTGGTCTGTGAAGGACACAATGCCTCTTTATCACTATGGAACAATAGCTGGTGATGTATAATCTAGAGACTTGAAACCGAAAAGTTAGAAGCTTTCAGGAGCTCTAATCATACACAAAATTCAGTTGATAATAGCGTTAGTAATTGCAAAAGTTACTGAAAAGACATCTTTGCTAAGAAGCCATAAAATATCCAAATTAATTTTTGTTGGTAATTCATTAGTTTTTTTTTAGTTGAATTACTTCTTCACTCTTGCAGCCTAAATATCCACCAAGATACAAATGAAGGTTTACGTACTATTCCACATCTCATCACATTTTTCAGAAAGTCATGTTGCCAATTTCAAGCAGCCTCTAGTTGCAGATTGTTAAGTTTATGCAGGGTATCTAATTATGTGATTTCTATATGCACATATAGGTGTGTATGTCATAGAAAATTTAGAAACATGCTGGTAGCTATACTACTACATTTATTTTAAATTTATTTCTTTTCAACTCAAGGATAGGTCTGAAAATAAACAAAAAAATAAACAAAAGCAGCTGACTTTAGGGATATATATATATATATATATATATATATTGGCTTTTGTCTAATTTCTATGGTAATTAATTATTTCATTGACCAAATTTATATAGAAATATTTGTGTTATGATGTGTCATATTTATTGATTCTTTTTTCCTGAGACAAGGTCTTACTATGTAGTTCAGGTTGGCCTTTAACTCACTATGTAGCCTACGCTGTCCCCAAATTCTTAGCAATATTCCTGCCTTGTCACTCTGAGTGCTGGGATTACAGGTATGTAATTACTGGCATAGTTTATATTCTTATTTTAAAGCTGATAACAGTGAACAGGCACTTGCAAAATTCTGTTTTAATGTTATGGAATAACAGAAAGGGTAATCTTACCCAGCCTTAGTATTGCTGTAACTCTAAGTAAAATTGTGTCACTAGAAATATATACTTTCTTTTGGCGCTTTCTGTATATTACTTTGATGGCAAGTAGGTGCAAAATAAATATTAATGGAACAGAAATAGTAATGTAAAACATTTTACTTAGGTGTTGGTTAGTAAGAAATGAATGTTGGTTTCAAGAAAATTTGAAGTATTTTAGATTTATATAAATTGCTATTCAAATAACAGTATTAAAATTATTTCAACAGACAATGTATTCTGTATTGTTTCAAGACAAAGACTTGTTATATAGTTCAGTCTAGTCTTGAACTCACAGTGTAGCCCAGATTAGCCGCTAGCTCAAGGTAATCTTCCTGCCTCAGAATCCCAAGTGCTGGGATTACAGGCATGTGCCACCATGCCCAGCTTAAAATATGTCCTTAATTTTAATATTACAAAAATCTCTCATCATTAATCAGTTTAGGGTATATTTATCATTGTAACCTCTGCTTTCTTTGAAAAATAATTTAAAAATAAATGGCAGAAGAGGATGTTATCTATAATAATTTTAAATATATTTAATTCAAGGTCCACTTTGAATATAGGCATTAGTAGAAAATTAAATATATTCCTTCTTCGTTCTGAATCATTATATCGGCTATTTGTTAAAATCTAAGATTAAACTATACACAGAAGTTTAAAATACAAGAATGATGCAAAACAGAGTGAGTAGGGGCCGGGGATTTAGTTCAGTGGCACAGCGCCTGCCTGGAAAGCACAAGGTCGTGATTTCGATTCCCGCTACCAGAAAAAAACCAAAAAAAAATTAAAATAGAGTGAGTGACAACATTAATTCTTCAAACAACTGCGCTTTCATAGAGTAATAAAGATTTTATAGATTTTGCAGTTTGTTTTATAAACAGAGGCATAACAGCAAGTGCCTTAAATTAAGATTATTAATTTTGACTGAATTAATAATTATAGAAAACTTGTCTCATTTATACAAGATGGTGGCTTCTCCCTTGTGATTAACATTTTTTCTGATAAAAGCCTTAGAAGTTTTCCTTTCAAAGATTATAAATGAAAAATTATCACAAATAACAAGCTTAACAAAACAACATTCTGACTGCATTGTCATATTTATTATAAAACACTTGGTTCAGTGCATTTTGGCATTTTATACAACTGGTTCTGACAGTGATTAACATGGTTTGGGCTTCTGTAGTTTCACCCAAGAGAAATAAAACACCAAATTCTCTGCAGGTGTGTAATGGGCCAGAGATTTACAATCTGTTCAGCAAAGTCAGACTTCAAAGTCTTGAAAAAATTCTTAAATTGGCAGTGCCTCTATCACCGTTATCATTTAAGGTATTTTTCATATTTCAAATGGAATTGTAGGACTAGTTGCAAAAAATTTATCTCCAATTTGACTTTCATGCAGATTTTTCAGGAGCCAATTTTCATTACACATCTGCACATTACAAGTAAACAAGCAGCACCTATATGAAGCAGCAAACTAAATAATTAAGTATTTACTTGTACTTCCAAGGAGACTTCAGTTACTTGAAGTATGTTGCATTGCTTAACTGATGCTAAGGAGTGGTTGGAAGTATCAAGGTAATTACCAAGTGACAATCAGGCAGCAGCACCTGGGCTACGGCAGCCGCAGGACAAGTGTCCATAATTGCTTCCATGATTGCTGGATGTGACCCTAATATAAGACTTACCCAATTAAGGTCAGAATGCACCTGATAATTTCAATTATAGCAATGTTCATCTTCCTGAAAGTGGCTTACAGAGAAAGTTCAAATAGTGCTACTTCATTTTGAAAATGTGAAAGTTTACCCATTTTTGTAGATATTTTGGGTTATGCGTAGGCTTGATGTACAGTGCAAATTATTCCACATTTTACAATTTTTCACTTAGGTGTTTTCAAATGTCATCTCTATAGTTTATCATTTTATAAGCAAATAAATAACAAATAATTGTTACAAAGAAGTATCACCTAAATATTTTCTGCAGAAAATTAGTAGTAGATAGTTTCCTTTGAACTTCTGTTCATGATTTTTATGAAAAGACCAGAAATCTTTCTGTCAACCAAACCTGTGACAGGCTGAATATAATAAATTAAATAACAAGTCAGTAGTTTTACTCAGTTTAACCGCCAAAGTTTTTGACTGCTGTGATATTTTGGCTGAAGTATAGTTTTCTTTACTTCGAGTACATGAGGTAAAAATTGTCGATGTCATTGTTGCCCAAATGAAATATATGAGTCATGGTCGCAGAGAGCAAAACACCCTTTGATTACAGAACATAGCAGTCTTCACTCAAATACTCCTTCTTATCCTCTCAACTTTGCATAAGAGAGGGAATAGTCTTAAGCACACAAATGGGACAGAATGAGAGAAAAATGAGATAGAGAGAGAGACAGAGAGAGAGATAGAGAGACAAAGACAGAGAAATAGAGAGACAGAAATAGGTACCTTCCAAATTCTTGACTGACAAAAATGCCTATGTACTATAGTTTTTAAAATATAAAATCCATCATCTATTTCAGAATGTTTCTAAAGTTTTGCTTTTTGGAATATAAGTAGGAACAAAATATTCATTTATCAAAATTATTACTTAAAAGATGACTAAAATATCTGATTGCAAATATGCTACCAATGTTTGCACTAGGCTATAACCAGTAATGTCTTCCCAGTTACCAACACTATAGAATTCTAAACTCATGTCTCCATTCATTTCTTCTAATTTTTTGTAGCAGGAACAGGCAGACCATCCAGAACAGGCATCAGAATCACAAGGGTATGTTGCTACGCTTAGTTTCCTGACTGAGGCTATTTCATCTGTCTGCCAGGATGCTTTAGGAAGTTTCAATCAATAATGTTAACCTGAAGCCAGAATTGACCTCACTGAAGCTGAACCCACTGTAACATTTCATTACAAAGATTCAAAACTGTAATAATTTATGTTTTTAAAAAAAAAGACCGATTTAGATTTAAGTAAGAGCTGTAATTTATGTAGTGATGTTAAATTTGAGGATATGGTGTGCTTTAATCTCATTCTAGTTGCCTTGCTGTGACAGAAACTCTGAAGCCACCTGAAGGTTACAGACAATGTTCACTAATAACAGCTCATATGTCCTTGTAGGTTTCACTTTGATGGATATCCATAGTGTTTCCCCATGACATAACTCTACTGAGAAAAAGAAAGGTGTGGGAAACAAAGCTTGTATGTTCACCTTCAAATGTAACGAGCAACATTTTTAAAAAAAAAAGATAAACTAAAAATCAGAAACTAATGCACATTTCTGTCATGCCCCTATTATAATTTGCATGGTATTGCCAGATTTAATTGGTGAAGTAAAGATGTTTATAGAAAGAAAACTCGATATAGAGGAAAGCTTTCTGTGACCTGTGCGTTTTTAAAATCCATTCTTTTAATCATAAAACTTCAATAACACTCTAATGATATAAATGAAGCATATGCCTTATGTAAAGAAGCCATTTGTTTTAATAAAGCTTTCGCTTGGGCATCCATTGTTGTAGAGAGGTCATAGTGAGTCCAGAGAGGCCCTGTAACCTTCTCCAGCATTATTTATTATTGCACATTGTAACCAGAAGGCAATGCAAAATGAACGGAAGGGAAGAAACAACCTATATAGTTTTCTCAAATATTAAGCTCCTTATAAAGAAATACAGAGTCCAGGTGCCACTCCTTCATTTAGTAAGTAGTAGAAACTAAGTGTATTAAAATGTGTATATTTGGGGTAAGGACTACAGTAGATTTTCAAATGAGACTCCACAGGTGTTAGCCCTGCCACACAAAGGATTTCTTGGCATATATGGGGATTTTCATTCTAGAGAAGTTCAATAGAAAATCTTATAAATTGAATCCACAGGTGTTTTAATCAGAAGTTACTATTCTGTTTGCACTATATTTCTTTCTTTAGACTTGTTTGCAGATTTAATATGAAAATAACCTCACTGATTTACCTCTGACAGATGTCTCCTTCAGAAAATTATGCATATTAGTTATCTTCCTCAATACATGCAGGCTAAGAAATGACCTTATATAAAGCCCAACAGAGGAGAATTAAATTGGAAAATTGTGTGTGAGATGATCAGAGAATCCCATTATTTCCATAGCATTATATATCTACCTCCTGTGCAGTGTTATATCACTTAGAGATTTTATGAACTCAGCACCAAAAAATGGGCCTGTACGCAGGCAGAAAATAGCTATTTTAACTCTCAGGTACAAATTTTGACTTCATCCATGACACCACATAAGCACAAATGCTTTAGTGAAAGTATGTAATGAACCTAGTAGAGATGCCCTGAGACTCTTCCCATGAAAAACATTCAGTGTGGCTCTGAATTGTGGATGCCTTTCAGCATATATTTATTTCTTTAATATAATCATCTCAATGTTCTTAGAAATGCTCTATGTGAAAAGCCCTGTTGTCTAAGACTCCCAAAATGTGCAGAAAACCCCTTGACATATACATAAATACATAAATGATGTAAGCAAAAAAGAAAAAGTTTAAGGCTACATACTTTTTTTTAGACATGGGAGTGAAAATGCAAACCTTCTTTCCTCCTCCCAACAATCTGCAGTTCATTATATAAAGTACTTTAATTCTGATTTATAGGTGAACATATAGAGATGTGATCAAGGACAGTCTTTCATTAGGTTTTAAAAAGTAGTTTCTAAATATATGCATGTCACTTTAATGAAAAGAGTGATGATGGTAATTTTAAAATGACCTACAGATGTGTTTATATAGCACCTGCCTATCTCTATTGGGCAATTTTTTCATTTAATTTTAGATACTTCAAATGGGGAATATAAACAATTGCAGATGTAGTTATTTGATTATTCATGTGATGAATTCTAGCAATTTCCTCAAAAATGTCTTTGATAAATAAAATTTGAGGACTGTTTTGGAAGGTAGAAAAGAGACATCCTTTTTATTTCAAATTTTAATATACGAAATGGAGTAGAGTTTGGAGAAACCCCACCTGCTGCAGCAAACATGCAGCTAGCCTGTTCTGGGGAACACCTGGCTTAAAGAAGGTGAGATGTAATCACTGCAGGAAGATTCAAGCTTTTCCATATGCCTGATCTCATTGGACAGGCCCTGTAATTTGCTGAAGGTCCAAGCAAAAGTTATATGGGTCTAACTGTTTTGAAAAGCATTACACTGATAATCCTAAAACCCTACCCAGAAATGATAAATAATTTTACCTAATCACCTCTATAAATAACTGAAATTCAAACCCTATATGACCTCCCTCTGTTATGTAATCCATATATTCTGTTTTACTTAAGTGATGCTGAAAACTGGGTGGTTATCATCAACAAAAGAGTCACAAAGGAGAGTTCTGGTGTAAGCAGCTTCCGAGCAAAGGAGTGTGTCACTGTGTCCAGCCATGCCCACACATGCTGCTCTAATCAGTGCTCTTAATGTGGTCTTTCTCAGACGTAGACTGGTATTTTCCATTTCCTCCAGCCATTTCTGCTGACCAGAACAGAAGATATTAAGACATTCAACATTCACATTTGACTGTTGGGGGTGAGGAAAAAAGCTTCTATTATACTAAACTAATACAATTTAGAATATATTTGCTCTCCATTTCAGGATCATCTTGGCACCATTAATGTGCCTGCTAAATATGAATCATACAACTCATTCATTATTCAGTACTGTTGCTTGTTTAATTAAGTAATTAATTAATTAATTAATTATGTATGTATGTATGTATGTATGTATTTATTTAGCCATTAGACTGAGTCAGGCCTTGAACTTTTAGATTCCTTCTTGGGAAACTAAAACTCAATAGAAGCAGTGAATAGAGGCTTTACCAATCCATCTCTTACTAGAGACTTTTCACTCTAAACATTCAAATACTTTCTTTGTCTTGTTTCTTTGGAAACCTATTAAGTTTTTGTTTCACACCCTCTCCTCCTGGGAAGCTCTAAATTATTTGCAGTCAAGTAACACTCAATTCAGGAATCATTAAGTGCTCAAATAAATGCTTCAAAATTTTGATATCTCCACGTCTGTTTTAACAGTATTTACTACAGACCAGTTCTATGTTATTGCCCTATAATAAAGTATGGGTATGCTATAAGATTTTGTTATAGTTTAGAGAGGAAAGGGATGAAAAGTGCAGAATAACGGGAACAGTTTGTGCTAGGGGTAGTAAGGAATGAACCTGCAGGTGGCAGCATACGCAAAGGCAATGGCTGACACATAGCCTAGAATGCCAGGATGTTCTACTGCCCCAGGCTTGGGAGCTCTGCAACAGGTGCATGATGGTGCAGGGCTCACAAATTCAGACCTTGGAAGACGGGTTTGCAAGAATAATCTTGTAATGTGGTGACACTCTGGACCGGGAGATCGGCAACAAAATGTCAGAAATGGAAACAAATTCCTCCAAGTTAGAAGGTAAAATCAACAGGACTAAGTGATGCAATTATCTGAATGTATAAGAAATGGGGTAGATTTAACCTTCTGCAAATGGTTTTCTCACAAAAAATATTCAGGGTGAAGCTAATAAGGAAGGAAATATGATAAACTTGATTTTTGTTCCATTAAATTTCAATTGTCCCTATAGGATGCAGTCTGGGATGATCAAGCAGTAGCTGGATACCTGAAGCCAGAGGTCAGAATTAAACATATGCCTTAGAGAGGTAATTTGATTAATAAAAGCTAGATTTTGTCATTTGTGTTGTTGTTCACACATTTTGAAGGTTCATGTTATCATACTCAGACACTACCTTTCAACAAAATATTGGACCATATAGTTTTAAACTTATTTTACATTTCCTGTTTTAGGAGACAAAAATAGCTGCTAAGCAGGGTTGAGCCTACTTGGATGGATATAATATTAGTTTATAGGCCACTTATTAATTAATGGTTTTCAATACTATCTTCATAGTAAACCATAATACTTAATCTGCCTAAATTATTGAAATAACATATTTTGTAATCTCAAAGAAATTCTATTGTGTATTTGTAAAATGAACAAATTATTTTTTATTTTTTGTGTATTATTTTTTCAACTTAATTTTACACACAATATAACCCAATTATACTATCAAAAACTCTGGCTACCATGATATTAAAGCAAAACAGAATCAAAATGGCTTAACAGAGAATAGCTGTAGTTATTTCCTCAATAGGCTTTGATAAAATGCCTGATAAGCTATTATTTGTTCCAATGCAGTAATTTAGGTTAATTTTTCAAGAGTTTTTTTTTATTTTCAATGATCCTCGGTCATGTCTTTCACAGCATTTGCTTTGAATGAACAGCACTGTTGACACCAACTTAAATAAACGTGTTCTCAACTTACTCGTTATTGATTAGCAGAGTGTGGAGAGGATTAGTCTCTTTTTCCCTCCTTCAAACTGTTATGCTCCCATTGGTGTGGAATAACAAAATTAAAGAAAAAATTTAGTCCTGATCTAAGAACAGAGAGCTCTGTTTTAAATATTATATCAAGGGTGTTTGGATCCCATTCGACCCCAATAAGATTGATTCCCATATGGACTCATGATGTTGCTAAATACTTTACCGTAGGATACCTTTTGGAATATCTGATAGTCAAAGGATTTTGTTCCCAATTTATTTGTATTGTTCTTAATTTATTTTGTTCTTAATTTATTTGTCATTAATTTATTGTACTGCATTTTGTCAAAGCCTATTGAGGAAATAACCACAGCTATTATCTGTTAAGCCATTTTGATTCAGTTTTGCTTTAATATCGTGGTAGCCAGAGTTTTTGATAATACAATTGGGTTATATTGTATGTAAAATTAAGTTGAAAAAATAATACACAAAAGATAAATAATAAATAATTTGTTCATTTTTACAAATACACAATAGAATTTTTCTGAGATTATAGAATACAAGTTATTTCAATAATTTAAGCAGGTAAAGTATTATAGTTTACTATGAAGATAGTACTGAAAACCATTAATAAGTGGCCTATAAACTATTATTATATCCTTCCAAGTACTAATAAATTAAGAACAGTACAAATAAATACAAATACACAATGTCCTACCATTCTGTGTGTTTGATTTGCCCCACGTCAGAGCACTTCTTGATAATCTTTAAAACTGCGCTTTGCAACTTTGAAGATGCAATGTCATGCAGTACAGCGAATGCTTTCCCGTGAGTCTGAATTACTTTGAAAACCTCAATAAAAGGATAACAAGAATAGACAGAGATTAATCCATGTCTCTGAGAAATGCTGCCTTTTCATCCCAGAGAAATATGCTCATTTGCATGGTTGAAATAGAGCATACTGCGTTCCCGCGCCCCTTCCACCCTCCGCAGTCAAGCCTAACCCCCATGAATCACCGGCGAGTGTAATGAGGCTGTAAAAGGAGACGTCCTGGTGGAAAGATTGTGCAGGTAGGTCCCTGCGGACTCCTGAGACAATGATTTATATTTGCTTGAGTTTACACAAAACTATTGTCACATTATTAAGAATCTCAGAAATGACCAACTGCTAGCCTGCAGTTGATTTTGCACAATTTCACAGTAAGTGCAAACTATCCACAAGGTTTTCTCCTATCTGCAGTCTCAATTTTTCATTCTAATCAATTTGTGGTTAACCAGGCACTAAAACAGCCTCTTACCCTTAAGTTACCCATTTCTGTACCACATGTATATTATGCTCTTAATTTACCATTAACCTAACAGCATGCAGCAAATATGTCTTCATCATAAATATTTCTTGTGCATGTTACACATAAACAGCTTTTCTGAAGTTGCTGCTCAATTTCTCTGAAATTTCTTTTCAATTTTATTGGCTATGTAATTTCTTTACTTTGGTCAATCACTTTTTAAATTGGCTGGTCTAATGCATCATAGCAAATGATTTTGAGAAATCATTAAGCATAAGAAAATGCATATTCAGCTCACATAGTTTTAATTGACCTCGCTTACACCTACCAATGTCTGTCTCGGACAGTCTGTCTGCAGTGCTGTTCCTCCATTCAGTAAACTCTAAGTATACAAGCTATTTGCGAACGTCTTCCACCAGGGTTCGACATTCATTATTTTTTTGGAAGGGATTAATATATGACATTCTGCTTTTAATATAATTTGTACTTTGCTTAGTTAATAACTTTTTTCTACTTTCTGTTAATCCAGCTTCTGCTCCTTATTTTTTAATATAAAGACATTTGACAAAGGGGCCAAACATGCTCACTGGGAGAAGGATAGCTGTTTTAATAAATGGTGCTGGAAAAACTGTCTTTCCACACGCCAAAGACTAAAACTAGGATCATATTTATCACCATGTACTAAACTAAAGTCAAAATGGATCAAAGATCTAAATATTAAAACAATCAATAAATTATTAGATATGTACTCTCAGAAATTTTTATACTGGTATGCAACAATCATTGTCAGTGTAGGTACTACAGGAGATATTTGTCCATATCTGCAGATGTTAATATCACAATATGGGGAGGAGTTGCTGTAGCATCTATTGGGTAGAGGCCAAAAATGCTGCTACACTTTTGAACAGTGCATAAGATATTCTCCTACAGCAAAGAATAAATAAAGGCTAAAGAATAAACAGTGCACAGACTGAGATACCTTAAATCTGTAGTGTCCTATAAAAACACATTGGGAGGACACAAACCTAGCTATGGAATCTATTACAAAGTCAAAGGAATCTGAGTCCACATTCTGTCATGTCCCCTCCTTCTATTTGAAGGAACAGTTTAAGGTTTCTACAAGGTTAGCAAAACATCTCATCAATCTTTGATGTGGTATCACCATTCCCTTGGTACCACTTTTTATATTCTCAATAGTAACTAATAACTTCAAATAATGCAATCTCTATTGGCTTTCTTGCCATTGACTAGTCACGTAGCAGCTCTTAAGGAAGAAAGCATGGCAGTTTTCTCCCCTTTCACAGCTTCAAGGCTTTGAACTATAAGCGCCTTTTATTGTGATTCTTGTGAAGTAGAGCTAGATGAATAACACTATTCACATTTTAGCTTGATTACTCTTTGTTGTGGGAGAAATACATGAATAAGATGTACAGAGTTTAAGTTCTACATTGGGTAATTATTGTATATGCGATAATATAGAAGTTGAATTTTCCATCTATAACATGTAAATAGTGTTTGTTCCCAAATAAGATGTGTCCAAAAAATAAATAAAATATTTTTATATTAAAGTACCAGCCTGTTGTATAGTCAGCAACAAATATTAATTAACTTACCTTTGAGAGATTAGCTTATCTTTGAGAGATAATTATTAATTAGCTTATCTTTGAGAGATGTAAGAATGATTCTAATGGTGAAAGTTAAGTAGAGAGATAGAAAGATTTTGCAAAACTCAGATAAAAATGCTATATATTCATAGATAACACGTATAGATAGACACATGTACCAAAACAATTTTTTCCTTGACAGTTCATGTTTAGAATTTCAATAGCCCATATTTTCTTTAGGTTTAGCCCGTATCTATAATTTGCTACAGAGGATAATTGCAAGTGTTAACCTATTTTCAAAATTAGGCCAGTAGTTATTCAACCTTTCCTAGATTTTTGTTCTTTTCACAAATACAACTGTATCTATGTAAACATGAAATATTTAGTTTTAAAAACTATAATAACAAAGTTTAAATTTAGGGTGATCTTTAATAAAAATGTCCAAAATGTGAAAACAAAACTGTCCTTTAAGTCGGTTGGTCACAGAAGAACTGATGATTTGCAATTCCTTTTTTGGGGGGAACCAGGAACTCATGACTTCAGTCAGGCTTGCCAGGCAAGCGCTTATGCCACTGAGCTATATCTCGAGCCCAGTTTGTAATTCCTATACCTGTCACTTATCTGACTCACTCTGCCTTTGTATTAACTTTTCAGGATTTTATCTTGGGGAAATCATTCAAAGAGTGGTGTAAAGATTTTCATATTTATATTTCATCACTTTTAGCTTGTGCTCATAGGGCCTTTTGCAAAGTTTTCATATAACAGTAGGAGTTGTGCATTACAGATACAAAGTAAAAGCCCAACGAAAATGGAAAAATCAACCGAGCTGAAGGCATGATACTAAAATATTCTTAACTATACGTTTTTATCTGTGCTCAAGAACCTGTGAATGTACCTTGAGAAATTAATAAGAATTATTATACTCCGTATATTTTTTGCTCAGTAAAGTAAAAGATTAAGGCATTACACAGCAGCTGGGCAACTGCCATGACCTGTCAATCACAGAGATCCAGTATGCGTGATAGAAAGGCTTTCAATGCCTGCATGTGATATCGGTCAGAGAACAGCATAGGTCCAGCATCAGAACGTGGGTATAAAAGACAGCAGTCATTAAGCTCCTGGGTGTTGGAGCCGTTTCCAGCAAGGCATACTTCATTTCTTACTTTCATTGGTCCGTGCTTACTCCACACAGTATAGTTCTTTTTCCTTCTCCTATTTTAATACCTTTAATAAGTGTACAATAGCTGGCTACCTTTTTCAAATGGTCAAATTCGCTTTACAAAAAAAGCATAAATACCTAGTCTTTCTTTAATTTTAAGGGTAATGATTTTGAAAATAAGGACTGAAAGAAAGAAAAAGCAAGAGATGTAATGAATATGCTTCTACCACAAAATGAGAAATCAACTTATGGAATAATATTAGATGACCAAAGAAATCTTCAAATGAGTAATGCACAGGAAAAGAAGATCCAAAGAAAAAGAAAGAGGAAAAAATCTTTAGCAGTTATATTATGATAAAATATATCATTGTATAAACAAACATACAGAAAAAAATCTTTAGTACAAAGCAAGCATACGCAGTTCGTTAAACTGAAAAATAAAGCACAGTGTCATTCCCCTGGAGCTCCAAAGCCATGTCTGTTCACATGTGAATAGGGGAGGGAGGGAGGAAGTTGAAGAGGGAAGACCTCAGATGAAAGTAAACATGAAATTTATAACACCAGTTGTCATTTTCATAAAATTTTCTTCACTGCAATTCAGAGGGGAGAAATTGCCTGACTGTGATGCTTTAGTGAAGGGTTCTAATAGAATACAACACTGCTGTGAGCTTCTTTGTCAGTTATAGAAGCCACTGACTTCAAGTTCCCAAAGGGGAGTTTGAGCTTTGGAATTCTAGTCAATGAGATATGCCTGTTCTCTTCAATTTTTTAAAGGCATAGAAATAAGGAAGAAAAATAATCCTGATATCATTATGCAGAAACAATGATAGATATATCAAACCACTGTAGTAAAAATTTCCTAAGAATAGAGTAGCTTTCATTCTGTTGAGGATAAAGTGGATATATGCCTAGCATGTAGAGCTAAATAAACTTTGAGGAAATGATATATGTACAAAATTTACTGTAGACAGTCTTGAAAACCTTCTATCTAAGGATTCACTAGTATAAAATCAAAAGTTTAGCATGCATGGAGCACAACATCATAACTGACCATCTGAGGAAGAAAAATACTAGCATATTAATAACCTGAACCACATGAATGTAGTAGATCCAGAGCATATACTATTATTTGAGAAGATAATTTGGAATTGGCATGGTCATTTGATCAACTGATAAACAAGATTACTTTTTTCTTTCATAAATTTACAATATTAAAGGCTACACAATTGGTCTGGATACCATGAAAGTAAACCTTAATTAAAAACTGTCCTGCCAGCACAAATCTATCATCATTCAAGGAAACAAACAAGAACATAAAACAATATCTAATCAACTATGAGACAAATGTCAAACAAACCTACTTAGTCATGGTCCACCAAAACTGTGATGATCATAAGCCTGATTTCCTAGTCAAAATGAAGTTTATACCTAATATTACAATATAATAGCCATGCTATAAATTTGTTGGATTTCTGCCATTGACAGATAAATATGAAAACACTAACACTGGTAATTTTAAGATTGTTGTTCCTTGTTTTTAGTTGACAAGCATTCTTCTTTTTTTAATTACTTTTTTTATTTTAAAGAGAGTAGTAAATGAGTAACAAACAAAGAAATAGAACAGTAGCAGCATACCAGTATCAAAAACACAAACAAATCAAAGCAAGAACATTCAAAGTGATACAGAGTCTCAAGACAAAATAATAGGAATCAACAAGCATTCTTCTCGAGTTGGACTTTTAGTGTACTTGTAAGTAAACTGCTTTTATTTTCTACAAGCAGTGTTTGTCTTCAAGTGTTACCTCCAAAATTCAGAAAGTAAGACTTAATCAGTATTATAGATTATTAAGGTGATTTTATATACATTAGATTAATATGTCTTTGTAAGATGAATTGTAGTACTTTAAGTATGAATCTTTTAAGAACTCTTTGGTCTGGATGCAATTATGCATACCTACAATCCCAACTACTCAGAAAGATGACACAGAAGGATCCCAAGACAAGCCAGGAAAGGGGTCAGTCTGGGTAATTTGCATGAACTCTTCTAAAACAAAAAATTTTTCGATTTAGATAGGCACAACTCCTGAGTCCAGTCTGTAATTCTTAAAAAAAAACAAAAATTCAGACTACACAAAAAAGTGGGTTATATGTACTTTTATGTCAAGGGCAAAAATGCGATAATTTTATATCTTAATTCTGTATTCATGTAAAAGTATTTAAGGGATAATAAAATTCAATTTCAAAGTAAGTTTTATTAACCCTGAGAACCCTCCCTAGAGACACTTGCACTGTAGTATTTACCCAAATATAACTTTCTTTTACATTCCTCACTTTATCTCTTACTGATCTTCATACGCATTTCTATTACATTAAAATTAGAGACAAATCCTTTCCGCAATGATTTTAAGAATAATTTATTTATTCATTGCAGAATTAAGAGTTTAAATCATGTCTTTAACACTGAGCTGCATCTCCAGTCCTTTGTAAACATTATTTTGAATCAGGATTTTGCTAACTGCTATGCTCCCAGGGCTAGGTTTGAACTAGTAATTCTCATACCTTAGCCTCTCAACGTGATTAAATTACAGGTTTATGCCACCAAAATCAACCAGCTTGTATTTTATTTTTACACTGAAAAGCACTTAGATTTGCTTAAACCTCAACAAATGTGTTTATGTGGAGTTAAATGAACTCTGGCAGCAAGGTGTACTTTTCCTATAGAAAGAGGAAATGGATTAAAAGTAAGTATTATTTTAGATATTTTGAATGTGCCTGTGTGTGAATATTGTGACTTATATCTAGATGTCTGTCCAAAGCATCATTTGCTCATAGATGTGGTGTGGGGAAATGACTGCATCATGGGCCTGTGGATGCTGGACTTGATCACTGATTGGTTTAGCACAGTTCTAGGTGTGGATGATAGATTTACTGAAGAGGGAAATCCCACACTGTGTTTGGGTGGCACCAACCGATAGGCTAGCAGCCTGGATGGAATAAAAAGGGAAAGAAGGAAGTCTCATTGCTTCCTGACTGCCATGCTATGAACAGTTTCTTCTCTGGCATGCCACCCTGCTGTGCTGCCTGCGTTGCAGCCAGCCAACTATGGACTGCACCTCTACAAACTGTGAAACAAATTAAACCTCTGCTCTTTTAAACTGTGGGTGTCAGGTAATTCATTCTAGCAATGAGAAGTAACTAAGACAATGTGTGTGCAAATTCTTCTTGTATTTCTTTAAAAAGAAGTCCATACTATATAAGTACTTCAGAGAAAAAATACACAAGTCAGTAACTCACAAGTTAGGCAAAACTGTCTCCAAACATTCATATACAGGCTACCCTGAAAAGATAATTCCAATGAGAGGACACTACTCTAACTCTCATTTTATTTTTTTATTTATTTGGTTTTTTCTTCCGGTACCAGGAATCGAAATCACCACCTTACGCTTGTCAAGCAGGCGCTGTGCCGCTGAGCTAAATCCCCCATCCCCTGTAGCTCTCATTTTAAATGAGTCTAGTCAAACACAGCTAGGCCCAGACAACCAAAGCTTTAGCTAACTTAGAAGCACTTTTCCAAGTTTTCTGGATTTGACATTCTTGAGAACAGCTGAGCAATTCCCTCTTTCCCTAGGCCTCCACAGTAAACTTTACCTATGTGAGAGGCACAGACTTACCAGGTCTTAGGCTTTGTGTTCTGTGACCAAATTTAGCAGGTGATTAAATATTCAAGGTCACTCGTGCAACAAACTTCAATGTAGTTCACACAACAATAGAGTGAACATGCAAAAAATAAATCAACAGGACTTCACTTTATCTTATTTGCTTCCCTTTAGCAATCTAAACAGTGTAAGATATTTGTACATTACTGCCTATTTGATATGATATTTTAATTAATGTGAAAATATGAGCTAGTTCTCCACTGTGGTAAGCAATACCAGCTGGTGCAAGCTACTTTGTGAGTTCAAACAAAAAACAACAACAAAACCAATCTTAACTCAGCAAAGATAACTATTTCACTTCAATCATGGTGAGTTTAGGAATATTTTAGATATTTTATTTAAGTCCTAG
>NW_004955407.1:7702506-7746270 GCF_000276665.1 Chinchilla lanigera
ATATATATATAATGTTCACATATTTTTTCTGTGGAAGGTATAAACATGAAAAGGTAGAATCAACCTATTAAGTCAAATACTTGGTTCAGCATATCTGAGCCTTGCCTTTAAAATGATTTTTGAGAACATTTCTTTCTTGTTTGAAAATATTTTCTGTTTGACCATAGCTATTTACAAAATACTGCCAACACTCTTTCCACACCAACCCACACTTCAGTGCCCCTTGTTTCAAGCTACCCCTTGTTCCAGGGGGAAATATAAATTCATTTTCAATGCTCAGCTCCCTTGCCGTCTCCTCTCAGAAGATGAGATGTATGCCCCTTGCACTTTTATAGTAACACAAATCTCTCTTCTAACTAGAACCTTCTATTCTGGAGGAAACCTACCATCTTACTCCACTTGATCATGTACTATCTTTGTCTTCCTATTAAATTAAACATTATGGGGAGATAGACCTGACTGACTGCCTCTTCTGCCCAGATTTTGTGTGATGACCACAGTATTTCTTGAACTTCTGAATTAAATAATTGAATAAATTATTGAAAAAATGATACAGTAGTATTACAAATAGAAAAAGAAGACATAAAGAGACATTTTTCCACATGATTGTGCGAAAATACATGAGGAAAGATATAGTAGGAGTGGCCAGAGAGAGGCTGGTAAGGGAACCAGGAATCTAACACAATGCACAGTGAAATGATTATTCTATCCAACTGAATGGTAGGATAGGCATATGATTGTGGAGAATATCAATTTAAAACTAGCCTTACTATTCTGGTGTAGTAGAAAATCAAATCATCATTAAAATAATTTGCATTCACTTTGCAAATTATTAATCTGTGCATTCTGAGTAAGACGCATTCACAGAAGAGTGTGTGAAAGCACTCATTTCGATATTATGTCACAAACCCAAACCCACACTTGGCTGGACACTATGAGCTAGAACAGTGACACACTACATTAACACGACTTTTTACTATTCCTCTACCTTCGCTAGCATGAATTTTTTCTTCTAGAGCTCTCCTGTTCTGGAAAATGACCTGCTGATTCATTGTAGAAATGCCCTAAATGATACATCTACTCCTCAAAGAAAAACATAACAGGCAGTTTTTCCTTAGGGTTCGTTGCTCCCCTTGACTCTCCCTCCTTCCATCACAGTTTCTGCTGGTCCTGAACGGTTGCGTCACTGAGCTTACAATGCAACTCCTACCTTGAAGGCTGCAGCTTGAATCCAACGTAAAATTCTGATCTAAGTCACATCTTGTCTTTCCCATTCTAGGACACTTCCAAACATTTGCAAGGTTCTGTGTTTTCCCTCATTGCTGAAAGCAATGCAGTCTTACTACTCTTGGTTCTTATCTACAAGATGTATTGATTTTATCCAAGAAATAAGCTTTTCTGATATTCAGCTTATGTCGTAAGTATACTCAAAATGGGCTTTTAACACTTAAGTAACAAAAAGGTAAAGAATAAAGCTAAGGTTTGCAATTCTCAGAACGACAAAGGAAAATCCCTTTCCCCCATTCCAGTGCTGAATGTGAGCATGACTACTGGGGAGGACAAGAAGCAGGAAAGGGGGCAGGAAAAGAAGGAAGCCTGAGTGTTCAGAATAAAGGCCTCAGACAAACAACGAACAATGAAAACGAACAAAATGATACGAAGGAAGCAGAGGTATCCATATTTAAAGTCCTAGTTCCAACTTTATCACGGTTCACATACAAAGATAGGAAGGAACAGAAACAAGTACAATGGGGAAAATATGCCATTTTGAGTAAAAAGACAAATTCACTTCATTTAACTGTTTTCTTTTTGGTGAAACCTCTATATACCGAAACTTAACAAATGTTGAGCAGCTGTGTGAGGAGAAAACAACTTCTGGACATTTGGGAGGGCAATTGAAATCTTGGAAAGGCAGAGAAGAGGTCATTTAGAGTAGTGTAGGTAAAGATTTCGTTAAGAATGTCTTCATAGGTACCAGAACCAAATCTGTACCAGGTAGCTCAGGAAATACAAACTATAGGGTTACACAGACTTTTAGAATCATGAGAAAGATACTGAATAACTTGTGATCACAACAAATGCAAAATCAGCTAAAGAAATGTCTCATCATTTTAAAAATACAAAGTTATTAGTTCTTTAGTTATCAAAACATATTTATAAATAAAATATTTAAATATATTGATTAAGACTGAGAATCTTTCATGAATTTTTGTGTTAACAGACCTTTATAATTTTTCAGTTATAGGTGAAATTCCCATACTTTTAAACAATCAATTACTGACTGAACCTGTAGTTTGTAGATTGATAGCTCTGTAATTCAGATTACATCATATACGTGACCAGCAATTCTCAAACCAAATGGACTCTGTGCATTTTTGTTCATCTCTTTAATATTTTTCTCATTGTTTTTCTTTTAAAAATATTTATTGAAGAGTCTTTTTTTGTGTGTCTTTTTGAGGCAGGGTCTCGTTATGTAGCTCAGGCTGGCCTTGAGCTCACTTTGAAGCCCATGCTGGCCTCGAACTCCCAACGAGCCTCAGCTTCTCGAGTGCTGGGATTACAGGTGTGTGCCACCATGCCCAGCTGAAGATTCTTTTTAAAAGTATTTTTGGGAAACAGTTCACCACTAAAGACTGATATCCCAGACAACTTACATAAATTTCTTTGTGATGAGGTGCAATGGTGAATGCTATATGTCACTTAAATGGGTTATGAGAATTTCAGATATTTGGGCCAGTATTCTGGGTGTTCCTCTGAGGATATTTTTGAATGAGATTAACTTTTAATGTTTTTAACTGAATAAAGCATATTGCCATCTACAGTATGAGGCAGGATTCCATCATGTGAAAGCCTTAGTAGATGAAGAAGGCTAACATGTTGTGTAGTAAAATAGTTCTTCCTGCCTGAGGCCTTCAGCTTGGAGTATGAACTTCTTCTTGCCTCTCAACTGAACTGAAGCATCAGCTATTCTGTGTCTAATGGCCAGGCTCTTTCAGACTGGACCTGCACCTTTGGCTGTGCTGTGTCTCAGAGCCTGGAAATACACCCTCCATTCTTTCAGGCTTTCAACTTGATGACTCCCTTGGAGGTTTTGTGATTTGCCGGGCTGCATAATTGCATAATCAATTCTTTATGAAAAATGAGTCAATTTCAATAATTCCTTCATATACAGCATCCAGATGGTTCATCAAACAGTGAACAGATTTAAGGCATATATTCATCCTTTTTCACTCATCCTTCCTCCATTGATGTTAATTCTGATGGAGTTTGGGTGAGCAGTGGGCAGTTTTGCAGCTGCTTAGGGATTGCAGCACACGATGTTGCACATCTGGTGACAACATGGTATCAATGGACCTAAAAGAATGTAAATGTTTTGAGAGACACCAAAAGATGACAAAGATGTATTAAACTCAGAGATGATAGTACTGAATGACTACTTTCCTTAGAACATAAACCTTCCTGGAAGTGCCTCATTTAAGTGTTAATCTCTCCAGAAATAAACTATTTTGAAGGTGCAGGGGTGCATGTTTTTGTAGATTTTCAGTAAAAGAACAAGGCTCGGTAATTTCTCCTACAGTGGGCTTTCAAAGAGAATCTTCACTGTGCTAAAGTCTAGGGCGCTTTTTGTGCAGAAAGGCAACAGTTGCTGGAATACATTACTCAGAAACTTTTTCCTGTAATTTTCAGACGGTGAATGTGGGAATTAGGATCAAAGAATAACTTGGGAAGATTTTGGAGGCTGTTGTCATGCTTCACTACCCTTTCTTCAGCAGCTTCTCTCAGTGTTGACAGCGTGCTTTCTCCACATGCACATGGGGTGCTAAGTCTGACAGTACAGTCACAGTACAGACAAACAGCCTGAGCCATGGAGTCAAATCGCTTTCAGTCGGAATCCTAACACAGCTGTACTTTCTGCATATATCTTGGGCTATTTAAATTGTATTACGGTCTATTTCTTAAAATGGACACAACAGTATTTTCAGTATTGGGAACACTGAGAATTTTGTAATAAAACGTGCCTGTTCATGGGATCCTGACTGGCCTAACACAAACCATAGAAGACCACTCCCTGTCAGCTCAGCGTCAGGTGTGAATTCCGGCTCCCGACAACTGTGCCTCAAACCTAGTATCCTGCATGAAAGCTTTGCTCATTAGTGGCTTATGGGGTCTAAAAAAATTTTTGTGAATGTTCTGTAATGAATTAGAATGACTATCATTCAAATATAACATTTTCACATCATTTTAAAAATGTAAATATATAGATTAAATGATATAAAAGAAATAATGCAATAAAAATATTGTCCTAATGAAAAAGAGAAAACAAAGGTTGAGACACAATCTTCAAAATATCATTCATTATTGGTATTATTCATTATTCAAGATTATTCAATCTTCAAATATCATTTATTATTGTGGATTGTATACATAGGTCCTTCCTTTACTGCCAACTGAGGTTTGTGTATTTGTGTGTGTGTGTGTGTGTGTGCATGCACGTGTCTGTACTGTCATTAGTTCTAAGAGTACAGCTGGATTTTTAAAAATGCTTTCACTAAAAGACAAATTCTGAAGAATGCAAAGATGAAGGAAGGGTCCACCTAAAGAAAAATTAAGCGTGGCTTTCAGTTTTGTGATTTTAAGTAACACAACTTACTCACTAAGGAAAACACAGAAGCTCCACGGGATCCAGTTAAGGATCTCTTCTTGCTTTTTAGATATGAGTACAAAGATTAAAGGATTTTTAATGTAAAATAAAAATGAAAGCATTTGAAAAGTAGCATAACCTTTCTAATGAAACACATACATTCTTATGCCATAAATTCAATATCCATTAGTGTCCGAAAGTTACCTAAAGTGTATGTACTTTGAAGGCTTGAAAGGTTGATATGTACTCAATAACACTGATAATTCTCACTTCTCTAGTATGAAAATTCATTAACTCACAAATTGCACATACACGTCTCAGGAATTATTTTAGGAAAGAATTTCATAACATAAAATTGTCTAGGTTATAAATTGTCTAGTTATATCATACTAATATGTTTAAATTTGATAGAAAGTTAAATATTATTAATTGTCTAAGGTGTAGAATATATTGAAACAAATTTTAAACAAAAAATGAGTCTGAGGATTTTAACAATTGTTTGTCTCTTTATTATAAATAATAATATACCTAATTAGTTAACTTGAGATTTAAAGAGCTATCCAAAAACAGTGGCTATTTGAACATTCGTTTCCTTAAAATAGTTTGTTTTTCTGCACCTCTCAGAGTTACTTTAACAGAAATTATACTCCTGGCCTTTTGATCAATGCTATTTAACACAACAATGAGTTTTTATTTAATAAATAAAGAGAAATAGAATTTAACTCTAATCTTAATTTACTTCTCTTTTTATCCTAATTTTACTTATTAAGATTTAATGTATGTACATTATAAACAATATGAGTCATTTTAAGTGATTTTTCCATAAAGTAAAATGTTGATACTATCTAATTCAGTTTGAGTAGTAACTATATCTTATACTCTAGAGTTGACAGTAGACTAGCTGTTGTAATTTTATATGAATTTATTCATATTTTGAAGATTTTAAACAATTTATGTGTACCATTCTGAATTTCTCCATAGAAACTATTTACTACTGTTACATGGCAAAAGTTAATATGTATGTGTATAGATATATAGATAAATATAAAAAGATAAAATTTTCTCAAAATTAAATTAACAAAGTGTAACCTGTTATCTTTCTTTAGTATTGTGTATATTCAAAGACAGTGCTTTGAGAGGCTGATTCAGGAGGATCAATGTGACTTCCAGACCGTACTGGGCTGTTCAGAGAGTTTAAAGCCAGCCTAAACTGTGTAATGAAATCCTGCCCCCCCAAAAAAAAAACAAAAAAAAAATTACCCAAAATTAAAGGCAGTACTTTGCAGAAGTTACTTTATTAGAGATAATAGAAAACAATAAGTGAATTTCACATGTGTTACATTTGTGAATGATTTTTATAATCTGATCACTTAGAACATTCAGCTTTCTTTTTCCTCTGTGTGTTTGCATGTTGTTTTAAATAGATATAAACAAAGATAACAGTGTCTCATCCTACAATTACAGTCTCCTTACAATGTGAAAAAAGTAAAACAGTAGTAAATCTATGTGTTGAAATTATACATAATTTTCATTTTGGGTATATTTGGGTAGATGTCCCCTCAAGCCCCCAACCAGGCATACGGTTTTTGGGGGGTGGCTGAATCATGTGTGATTGATTCGCAGTGTAGTGCTGGGATTAAGAGTGCTGGGACTAAGGGTGGATGATTGCTGGATCAGTCCGATGACTGAATTAGCACCATCATAATCCCAGTAGGCTGAATACAATTTGAGGGACAGGAAGAGACATGTCTCACTCTCTCTTGTTGCTTTTGCTTCTTCTGCTCCATGAACTGCATCCCCTCTGCCATGGGCCACCCTGCCTTTGAGCCAGCCAATGATGGACTAAAACCTCAGCAAACTGTGAACTAAATAAACTTTTCCCCCTTAATTTTGGGTGCCAGGCATTTTGTCTCAGCATCAAGAAAACAAGAAACCTGTGAATTGATGCTATAAATATTATCAATATGTTTGTAGACTTTCCTGTTATTACATAGGCTCAAATATATAGAAATACCAGTAAGGAGAACTCTGGTATATTCTTTTTCTAGATTCCTCAAATGTGAAAGTTCACAGTTTGTTTTCTAATATTTTCTTTGTAGAAAACTGCATGTGTAATATTTTTTCTCTGAAAATTTTGAGATTAATTTACAGATGTGTTAGCCAATTATCCCTGAGAACTCTACTGCATACTTTCTACAAAAAAGATAGTCTTGTACATAAACAATGCCTAATCATCAAAATCTGGAAATTTTTCATATATAATTTAATTCAAACACCACCTCCACTTTTGATTTGTAGCAATAATTTCCTTTACAGCAATAAAATCCAAACCAGTAACAGTTGGGATTTTACTTGTCAGTATCTCCTAGGTTTCCTTTCATCTTGTTTTTTCAGTTGTTTATTTCAGTGGTCGTTGTGTGTGTGTCTGTGTGTGTGTGTGTCTAGGTGATTTTTCTTTTGTTTGTAGTTTTTTGAGACAGGTTCTCACTATCCAGTTTAGGTTGGTCTTAGGCTCACTATGTTACCTAGGCTGGCCTTGAACTTGCAGTGGTCCTCCTCCCTTAGCATTTTGAGTGCTGGGATTATGCCAGAATATGCCACAAGGAGCAGGCTTGGTTTTCTAAAAACATTTAAAGCTTATTGATATAGTAGAAATTCCCTTAATTTTTGTTGGTTAGAATCAAGGTAAGGATTCTTGTCAGTAATACAGCAGATGTCATTCTATATCCTCATAGTATTCTTTTTGTTTTGTTTTGTTTTTTGTTTTGTTTTGTTTTTTTCTGGTACCGGGAATCAAACTGACCACCTTGCACTTGCCAGGCAGGCGCTGTGCCACTGAGCCAAATCCCCAGCCCCTCCTCATGGTATTCTATCAAGTAATACATGATTTGGATTTCCCCTACTCTTGGATATGATAAATTTCATCACTTTTAGATTTGTTATATTATGTTTTAGGCTATCCTCTGTAAATTTACATTTTTTATCTTTTTAAGTAATAAACATTTTGGAAGACAACCAACCTATCAAAATTATTTAATACATTCTTGCTTACATTATACGCTTCTCTCATTACCACCGTATGCTACATCCACCAGTGAGCTCTTATTGAATAAACCATTACTATAGTGATAACAAAATGATGTCTTTCTATGTTTCCAACTATTTTTGTTAGCTGGCATCTTCCTGTAACAAAGAGCTTTCTCTTCTTGCATTGAAATAATTTATTCATTTATTTATATCAGCATGGACTCAAGAGCTCTTATTTCATTCAAGAGGTCTTAGTCCATCATATTTATTGTTTATTTTGATGTTCAAATTATTTGTCATTTTTGGTCAGCAGAGTTTAGCATTCTTTGAGCTTCTTCTTAATCCATTTCACAAGATGATCTGGGTTCGTGTTTTAGTTTTCCTGTCCTAGTCTTAGAATAGGGCATTTCTCCGGGAAGCAAACAATTTCTGGGAGTCAGATGTGGTCTTTTCTACTAGGAAACCTCTGATCTTCAGCACTCTAAGAAAAGAAACTGCTTGTACGCACACATACCCATATACACATCTCATTCATACCCTTTATTCCAGTATGCACACAGACCCATAATAAACACTGATAAACCTCCATAGGGTTTCAGGGTTTTTTCAAACTTTCCATATTTGTAACTTTTTTCTACAATAGCAAGAACTCTGAGTCACATTCCCTCCAATATGTGCTTATTTGTTTGCTTGCTCCATTTTTAACCAATCCCTTTGTGGTGGCAGATTCTCTTTCACTCATATGAAAGCCTGGCCTGCACCTTTTCCTGGTCCCTTCTGTTCTAGAATTTTGTGTGGTTTTTGTTTTGTTTAAATTTGATCCTTCACTTGCAGTAAAAAAAGAAAATGAATGAAGGGAGGAAAACAAAGGAACAAAAAATGCAAAGGTGGGAGGAGAAAAATTGCTTGTTTAAAATAGCAAGAGTTCTGCATATCACTGGGCCTTGTTTTCATAATCCTGGACCTTTAAAAAAAGACTACAAAGAGCTGGAACTTCTACAGTCCTCTCACCTTAAGTTTAAATTTGATATTTGCTTTTTAAATCAATGGTCTAAATTTCTCTTTCCTCCTGCTCTTATTCATTCTGTCTGCACAAAATTTTCTCTTATAATGTTTTCCCTGAAAACTCTCATGTTTCCTTATGGACCTTTATATTTCTCATAGGCCCTGTGCTTTCTTGTGGGATACACTCATGCCCATGTTGCTTCACTAAGTTGTTACATGAGTAGAGCCAAGGGATGAAATTCTGGAAAGCTGGCACAATTCATAGTAATTACTAAAAATGTTTGTATGCTGGGTTTACTCTGACATTATTTGAATGAGTGACTAAACCTCCAAAATTTAATTTTAAACATTTTCAAATTCACATTTGAAAACTAATAAAAATCAGTTTTGGAGTATGGCTGCTTTTAAAAAGTCATTTGGTCTTGTTTTTCCTACCAATTCTTAGTATATTAAATAAAGCAAAGTCAAGTGGTGCCTGGAAACGGTAAAAAAGTTTTCTTAGGCCTTACATTATTTTCTCCTTCTTTACAGGCATACAGGTCTTGAAGAAACACATATAATAATTCCTTTGTAATTTAGTATACTGTGTATCCAGGTGGATGTGTAGGTAGGTAGATAGATCGATAGATCGATAGATAGATAGATAGATAGATAGATAGATAGACAGACAGATGATAGATCACTAGAGTTGTGGAGTGTTAAGCATTACAGGGTATCTTTCTTGGTATAGTATTCGGAGGAAAGATAAGCTGTTAGATATATTAAATATTAAATTCTTAAAATAAGTATTTTTTTATCTATAATACAACCAAATAATTTAGTGAAATAACACTTCTTTCAAAGTCATCACCAATCCATGGCCATAGCACCCTGAACACACCCGATCTCATCTAAAAGTTATCTCTCAAACATAAAATCGAACATGCAAATCAAACTAAGCTGTACAAGAATGTTACGTACCCACTGTGTGCACAGAAGTTCCCAAATTACTGATGTGTATACATCATTTGTGCAAGAAACACAGCTCATGTTACAAGAAATTCCTAGATTCTCCCCAAATAATTTCCATATTTTATCTACATTTAGCAAAAATGAATTCACATAAACTTTTAAACTTACAGTAGGTTTTTTTTTTTTTTTGAACCAGAAATCAAACTCACAACATTGCGCTTGCCAGGCAAGCACTGTGCCTCTGAGCTAAATCCCCAGCCCTACTTGTTAATGATTAGAAAATTATGACTATCATGATTAAAAAAAAGACTTTAATATGAACTCAATTTTTACCTTGCAATACACTTCCCTACATATATTTATATTAACATATAGTGTGTTAAATAAATTAATATGAATATCAAAGAGTTTATATTAGATATGTGCACTTAATATTAGCACTACATTTTATAAATTTGGTATGAATTTTAAAGATAAGACATGAGAACCACAAACCCTTACAGAGGTTTAAATCCAATTCCAAAGACTTGGCTCTTAACTAATAGTATGTAGTAGTTCTCCCAAAGAAAATCTCAAATTAAGAATAGTGCATTTCTACTGAACAAGTGGTGAAAATATTTGTGGAATACTAAATAGAATCAGTATTAAATTTCTAAGCATAATAATCATTCAAATAAGCCTAAATTTAGATAACAATCTCTCTTACACCTATCTCTAAGATATTATCTAATAAATTATAAGACTTTTGATATTTGTGAACTTTTTTTTTTTTTTTTACCGAAGATAATTAGGGTGGTAAAGGAAGAATGAAATAGTCTACAAATGGTGGACTTGGGGCTGGGGATTTAGCTCAGCGGCACAGCGCCTGCCTGGCAAGCGCAAGGTAGTGAGTTTGATTGCCGATACCAGAAAACAAACAAACAAAAAATGGTGGACTTAAGAAGTGACTCCATGCACAGCTCTGCTGTACTCTAAGCTTTTGCTCATGGGCGAGCCATACGTAATTATGCTTTATTTATCAATAACATCTCATTGTTTAATGAGTGAATCGATGTATATTCGGAACGCATAAGCACATCCCAAACCAATCCTATTCCTGTAAGCTGACCAACACAAATCCTGGAGAATAATCATGTTTTACACCTATTTATTATTTAAAAGTTAAAAAGGGGAAAGGAGAGAAGTTACAAAGGTAAAATAGACACAAAAACGAGAATCCAGAGAAAAATCAAGAGCACTGTCACTGGCGCCGGTTCAACTTGGCAGTCTCTGCTGTTTTTCCCTCTGATTGGAGCATTCTGTGTTCTTTCATGAACTAATTTCCTCGACACAGTCAAGCCCAGAAAACTGAGCCTTGGTTGTCCTTACATTACCTAGTTTTCCTTTTAGTCTACAATCCTTTATTATCCCAAAGTAAAGTAGAAACTCTGAGAATGCTGTGAGTTTGTATAGATCATGTTTTCATCATTGCCAGGAAGACTAAGAGACTGAGTAGAAAGGGGTGAAGGAAGAAGAAGTTCTTGTTATACTCATTTATAAAAGTTCTATCAAAGATTTAGTGTTCAGTGAGAAATGTGAAAAGGAACTCTGGAAGACAGGGAGAGATTTTATAATAATACGCTAAGCAAGAAGCTTCTTGACCCAAGCAACTTGGATTCCCATTCCAGTTATATGAATTTTAAAGTTTTTGTTAATTTTTCTGTAGCTCACTTTTCTTAAACATAAAAACTAAGATATTGGCATGTACTTCAAAGTGTTGTTGAGAAGATCAAATTACATGTGATCATGAAGTAGAACAGGACTTTTTAATGTTGGCTCATGTGACACAGATAATTGTATCTTGGCAGGGGGCTGGCATCCTTAGACTCTAGCCACGGCTTGCCCATGCATTCTTTCCTGCACTGTGACCATCAGCATTATCTCCAGATACTGCCACATGTTGCTGGAGGCAATACCTTCCCATTTAAGAGCTATTAGTCTAGATTTTATAACTCATTATGAAAAAAGAAACGTTCTTCTATTAGACGCCAACATTAGTTTACGACTTGAAGTTGGAAAATAAAATGTGAAGCTCAAACAATAGAACAAAATTTCATAGTAAGGAATGGAATGTTTTTCTTAGTGAGAGAATAGTAATACCATTAAAGAACTCCACAGGAATATTAAATTTAATATATATTTATTTAGTTATTTCCAGAATTGTGTGAAAAATATGAAGACTAACACAAAGTTAGTTATACGTAAAATATTGTAGCTATGATCAGCCAGTTACCTGAAAACATTACCTCAGATGGCCAAGAAAAACAGTATAAGAAATCATAAAATGATAAGAATAAACATCGAGTTGGTTATATTTGAATGTGGTACTTTCCTGCGGTAAATGACAGAGATTTCTCTTTAATGAGATACAGTCACGCTAATAGAATAGTACTATTGAACAGAATGGTATAATCAAAAACAAAACAAGAACTGACAAGCATTTAAATGATTAAAAGAAGAAGAGAAGCAAGGCTATCGAAGAAATGATTTGTCCTCTCAGCTAAGGCGTCTCGTCCCAGGGATATTCATACCCAGACACTCCTCCTGCTTTTGCTGAAAGGCTATGAGCTTCAGTATAATGTAATCTCATACTCACTGCTCTTCACCTCACTTCTTGTTGGACGAGAGAAAAGATATGAGGCCTGTATACACTTGAGAATAAAGTTAACAAGCTTTGTCCCACCACCCTGTATGAGCTGACAAGAATGGCAAAGTAAAGTTAGTACTTCATGAGTAACACAAAAAATCATGCTTTATACATATATTTACACACACGTGACTCCCAGCAAGAGTGTTTGTTGTGTCTTCAAATCTGAAAAATAGTATATGCCTAATTAATAAATTGTTGGTTGTTGAATAATGAATTATAATTATTTACTATTTTAAGAAAATAAAAATTTCATAATTCCGTATTTTAAAGAATATTGTTCTGTTATGAAAACACATTTTCCCCCTCCTTTTATGAGTATTCAGTGTTTTTCTCAAATTGCAAGTTAATGGTGATAAAATTTCTTCCTCATCAGAAACTGAGTGGTCTGTATCTTAATTTGTATCTCCTGTGCCTAGTGCCCCTGACATATATTAAACTCTATAAATGCTGGTGAATGAAGATTTAACTTCCTTATTCCTCTTGTCTTTAGAAGTAATTGCATTCTAGTTCATTGTTAAGCTTCACATATGCAAGGGATATTCTCATCCTGATTTCTTACTTCATAAAAGATTTATGTGGTTCATTTAATAAAACTTTTAACTCCTGCTTTTCAGGTTATTCTCCAGGAACTGGAGGGATGGTGGTGAGCCAGATATTGCTTAAACATTTCTGTCATTTGTTGCCTAGTTCTCTCTCTCTCTCTTCCTCCCTCCCTCTCTCTCTCTCTCTCTCCCTTTCTCTCTCCCTCTCTGTCCCTCTCTCTCTCCTTCTCCCTTCTATCTCCTGGATAATAATGCATTTTATACTTTCTTATATAGTAATCAGGTTTAATAAAAACTTCTGAGATGTGATTTCCTTCCTCTTCCTTCCTCTTTTTACATTCAATGTCTTGATATAAACATTTGTCTAAAAACCACTGAATAAGAACCATTTCAGTTCTTTCAGTTTAAAAGCCTTTGCTTCGTACTTTTATATTCTAAGTGTTCTTGATGTATCATTTTCTTTTCTTGGTAAACATTAAACAGAATAAACAAAGAGACATAACTAGGGCATGCGTATTAAGAGAAAATACTACAGAGCAGTAGCTAAGAGAAGATGCTTCTGCATCATGCAAAGTCCTGGATTCAACCCCTAATGCTTCAAAAACAAACCAGCAAAACCAAAAATAAAGGGGGGCTTAATGAATATTAATATCAGAGTTGAATTGAGGCCTGCGATTTGCAACACAATGACCGAAAAGTTAGTGTTATGAAATTATATCCTTCTACTGCTAAATTCTTCAACTCTCTGATCTTTTAACTAAAGATGAATTGAGAGTAGGGGGAGTATTTGAAGAAGATATACATGATAGGATTAAAAGTTGTATCAATGACAGAGAAGAAATGACAAAATAATTAATCTCCAAAGTTAGTGATGATTATTCTTCAGAGATTTAGTAAATTCATCATGTCAGAGGATTATTAAATTTTATGGATGGGCTTTCAGTTACGAATAACCCTATGCATTAAGAACATTTCCCATTGCATTCATGTATACTTTTAAAGAGGGAAAGTGGAAATGTGTTTATATTCATTATTAGCAATTCTGATTATGGTCAGAAAGTTCTATTATTCTGTTTTCAATTAACTGAATAACAAAAATAATTAGAAGAGACATTCACAATATAAATTTAACACACAAACGCTAATTAACAATACATACATACATAAGTATATATATGCACACAAATGCACACAATGGCTGTAGTTTTATTGAAATTCACACTTACTCTCAAAGTAACCACAGCAAACAGTTTGTTCTGTAAAATGCCTGAGATTTCTTCCTGAGAAAATCACAGAGAACATTATGTGATTATAAAATTTCCCGCTAAACATCACATTGTAGAAGCTTTAATTTTTAGTAGTTTTATTTCCTTAAGAGTTGCAGATAAATGGATTTTACTATTACAAATTCAATATTTGAACCTGTATTCATAGTCATAAGCAATGCTTAAAATATTCATAGATAAGCATATCATGAGATGTACCTAAAAATAATTTTAAGCCATTGCTCAAATAGATATATTCTTTGATTAGTTTTGTAGAAAAAAATTGGACCTTTCTCATATTCATTTACCTTGATTTTTTCATGTAACTATTATAAAATAGATTGAATTTTCTACAACAAAACACTAAATGTCATGTATTTTCACCTAAAGGTGAAATACATTATTTTTTTATTTTCAGTATATCTTAAGCTATAGTAGAATGAAAAAATATCAGAAGAAAACTTATAATTTATCACTTGGACAAGTATTTATTGAGAGCCTAAGATACCTTGTTTATGTATCTTTCCATACTTTTTCTCTATCCTTACTTCGTTCAGAATTTCCTTGATAAAAATAATTACTCTAAACTTTGAATAAACTGGATGACCCATCAATTTGCTAGTAGATATTAGAGCTTTGTAGTTATAGCTAGTTACTAAAGGCATTCTGGAAATCTAATTCCACGAAGGAAACCTGATGACATGAGATAATGCCTATAAGTAAGTATTTTTACCACTTAAAGAAATGATGAGGAAAAAATAGAGAAGAGAAACAATAAAGTGTTATGGCTTAGGTCGGAAATGTCTCCCAAAAGTATTGTCTGTTCAGAAGTGAGACTTCTGGGAGGTGAGTGGATTATGGAGTACTATACTCCCCAGAGAATGAGCTCACTAAAAGTTCTGTTAGAAAGTGGGCCCTGGTAGGAAGGAATATGTCACTAGAGTTGGCATTTGGAGGGATATCCTCTCCCCAGCTCCTCCCATTTATTTCTTATACTACCCAAGTAGTTAAGTTTTATTTTAGAAGTTTCAATGATCTACATTAAAAATTTGATGCTTTGTAGTGTCACATTATTATATTTGGAGTCATGTGGTGTTTGGTGGACGGAATGCTAATGTTAGAAATCAAGTTTTACCAATTCCTACCAAGCTCAATACTTTTTTTAAATTAAAAAAATCTAAACAAAGAGCTAAGAAATTAGCATGAACTGAGTACTTGCAATGTAAAAGAAAATATCACGAGTTTTACTGAATTAAATGAAATATTATACATATAAAAATTTACTGTAAGACCAATTTACTATAATTATCAAGAAAATTATTGTTATTTTCATAATACTAACCTGTCCAGAGCTGTAGCACAGATCACTTCATTTGATGATGATATCTATCTTAGATATTGGTTGAAAAAGTAAAAATATACAGGGTATTACTACAAATCTAGTTAGAGGCATGGGTGGATGGGATTAATCAGCTCCGAATGTTTCCATTCAATGGAGGAAAGTCAACATATATCTATTAAATATCATGTGTACGTAAAGAGGGCTAGTCTGTGCCTGTGACAAAGGAAAACTCATTAACATGACACAGTTGATATGTAACCAGCTGATACATCTCCTATTTTTGCAAGGCACACACATTTTCTATGCAAGTCACTCCACTGCAATATTCAATCAAATAATTCAGTCCGATAAGGAATGTTAATATCACTTTAGAATAAACAGGCACCTGTTAATAGATATTTTACCTACTTGGCATAGGCAGAGGTGCTGATGGAGGCAGTGGTGCTTAAGGCAGCCTTCCGAATAACTGTTACAAAATGCAGCATATTTCAAACAGTGTGAATATACCCTTGGCAGCATAATGTTTAGATACTAATATAAAGATGGTTCTGGAAGATTAATAATATGTGAGAGTTTAAGAATGCCATAACACTGTCTATAAACAGAATCTAGAATACAAAGAAATGGTAAAAGAATGAAAATAGTGAAAACAGAGAAATGACCACTTTATTTTTAAAGATACATGTTTGGCATGCCATTCTGAATACTCTATGGCTCTGGACTGTGGTTTGTACTTTGGAAGTTTACAAATTATTTAGAAGAAAAATCAAAAATACTTAGATCCTGACTCACATGCTTTATTTACACCAACCTTGGACTGTCAATGTAGGAAACAGGTTTTAGAAATGCAGAGTTGGATTTACTTTGCTTGCCAGACCCCATTTTAAGAATATAACAGGTTCACTTAAGGACAGAAATGGTAAACACTTATTTGAAAATCAGAAAAGGTAATTAAATTGTGCCCTTTGGTCCCCGGGCCTTTTATTTTTATTTGAATTAAACGCAATATAAAGGAATGCTTCTTTTTATGCTTTCTGTACCATCCATTTACAGTGGTATATATGATGGCTCTGAAAGATGTTTCTTGACACAGTTAACACATTTAGAGTTATGTGAGAGATTGCAAACAGTTTTACTGTTTGTCTCTCATTAAAATTAGATTTAAGCCATAACTTTTGCACCGTGCCATGTATCAAATTCAGATATATCATTACATTAAAATATGAATGTTTTCTGGGCTTGAGTCTAAAGACATAATGGTTTAACTTTTAAAATTTTAACTTTAGTGCAATTGTCACTGTCAGCACAATTTTAGCAGTGATAGCAGAGGGAAGACAAAAATATTAAGCATGCTTTAACTTTAATCATCAAATTTGGTAGGAACATAAGTATGAACTTTATTCATATTGACTCTATATTATGATTTTGATATTTTAATCAACTTTATACAAAATATATTTACAATGGACAGAAATTATTAAGAACAATAAAATATCTTCTCATTCACCCTGAAGGAAAACTATAAAAATTTTATTATTTATCTCTTACTAGCATAAAATTCAGTCTGTATTTGCAGAAGAGAATAGTGAATTTAACTCAATTCTTTCATATTGGTGTATAGGCTCAGCTGGTTTTTGATGTTTTTTAAATTTTGAGACAAGATCTTGCTAAATCAAGTTGCCCAGTATGTACCCAAAAGTTCACAGCAATTAATGAATACAAAGATGTTCATTTCTTTTCCTTTTTAGTTTAGTGGATGAATTTGTGCCAACATTATTTAAAAAGTAATACTTCCAACTGTAAAGAAGAGTTTACTTTTGTGTGGTTTTATTGTATTTGTTGATTTTTCTTTTAATTTATATTATTGAAGGGAAGAATAAGTAATGATTTTTACACCAGTTGTCTGAAATGCCCATACTGGCTTCAAAGACACGTACAAGATAGTTGGAAAAATCAGTAAATCACTCAAGAATCAGATCTTAGCAGAAAGTATAAATCATGTAAGTGATGTGAGTGGACAAATTAACAGAAAATCAAGCAGATCATGAAGACAACATAAAAAGGTAGAAGCAATAAAAGCAGTCCTATCATCTTGATTTTTGAATATTCAGTTACGCAAAAAAATGACCTGAAGCTGAGAGAGACCAGGAGAGGAGAGAGAGGTCTGGTTAGACTCAAGGGTCAGGTGGCATTTTAAAAAATGGTGAAAAACAGTGGTAAAAAGAGCGCAGTGCTATAGAGGTATGATGTAGACTATGAGTACTTTTAAAAAGTAGGAGTAATTGAGGTTTTGAGATAGTACACACACACATGCACATACACATACACACACACACACACAGAGACACTACTATTGTGGAGAATGGAAGGCAAATTGTAATACATTAAGCTAATAAGCAAAGTGAATATGTCAAAATAGGTTTCATACTGTAAAATGGTGATTTGATAGGGCACTCTGTTCTCAAAGATGATTAAATGATGTTGCTTGAAGAATTTTATTTATTCTGTTTAATTCTGCATCTTCATTGAATAGAAGCAACCTAATAAATAAATGCTTTTATTTTATTCCACTTGCAACTAGAGTACTTTTCTGCCATCAAGTTGATCTCACGGTATCTATTAAAAGTTTGAAAGTATAATTCACTGAATCATAGTGGAGAAGTTATTTGTTGCATCTCTCTTCCTATATTGATTCACTGTCAACATACAAACAATATTAATAATTAGGGGAGCCTAATGGTTTTGGGGCTTCATTTTAAGTTTAATGTCAGTATTCAGATACAAATTGAATCAGTACTTTCAGTTCAAGAAAATTAAAATCTTAAAAATTTTCATATTGGTAGATAATCCAAAATGTAGCCTTTTATTTAATAAAAGACACATTTTATGTTAACATTTTAAAATTAGTTCCTTCTTAAAGAGATCATAACACCTGGTTTTAGAGTTATTTTGTTGAGGGATTTGAGTAAAAGAATTCCTTCAAGTCAAGCTGAAGACTTATTAAAACACTGATGTACTCCCAGGCCAGGTCGAACAGTGAGTTGTCATCATCATGAAACGCAGTTGGCCAGTAAAAGTACAAGATTACACCATGACACGAACATACCGTGGAAATCATTCCTATCGCGCCTTTCCTCTCAGCTGGCAACTGCTAGGTCACAAACTATCCTGCAGTAACTATCTCCCACTGAAGTCAACCTGAATTATTCTGAAGTCCATATGTCATTTTTAGATGTAAGCTGGAGACATCATTAGCACTAATGATGTGAGGCTGCTTTTTTGTTGATACCTATTGCTATTTAATGACCCGACTACCTGAGGCAGTTTTGATAACTTGAAAAAATGATAGAAAATAGTCCAAGCATTTTCTCCAGGAGAGATTTGATTTCATGTTGTTGACTAAGCAGGGCTACATAAAAGGTTTTTTCACTATCTTAACAGAAATGATGAAAAACCTAGGCCTCCAAATTTTATTTGGTTCAAATGCAAAAATTTGGTATATTTCTTCTTATGGTTAATATGAAATATTTAATTAGTATTTATAGGAAACAAAGGTCATATTATATTATCAAGCTATTTCTAATATATTCTTTTACTGATATAAGAAAATGAATTATAAGTATTTAGATTTTCTGGCTAAGAAGATTAATACATCTGGATATCGAGACATGGAGTCATTTTATATGTCACGGATAAAATTAGCATTTGTCTCTAGTTGCTGGCTTTTCTTAACTGGAAACATTTTAGTCCTTTCCTTACTAAGCCTGAGCCTTTATAAAATGGTTTCCTTAATGAGACATGTAGGTCCAATGAACTGCTTGAATTTTAGCTTGTAACCAGGTCTTCAAAGTTGCAAGGCCATGTGAAAAACACTTTTAGTAGCAATGGAAAAACTGCAGCAAGTGCAGAGAAAAACATGTTTCTTCAATAACAGAAATTATTTAAAATCATTAACCTAATTAACATTTTCACCTGGTCTTCATTTAATGTGCTAACAGGCAGCTGATGACAATAATTACTCAACTACAAACTAAGTGGTCAATTAGATACACAATTACCCAATTTGCATGCACAGAAGTGAATTTTATCACTAAAAAGTTGTTCCTAAGCATCTTATATTTAATAAAGTTATAAAATTTAGCCTGTAATCAAATTAAGCAATATTTACCTATCTCATTTTGTTTCCCACAATGCCTACCTAAAGACAGTCTCTTATATTCATTATATAAATAGTTATAATAATAATGTAGACATTATGAGAAATAAAGATTGTTTTTATACATATAACCATTAGCGTATTTCATAATTATTCTACACATTCATCCGACCTTTCATAATTAATGAACTGTGCATTGAATTTTTCTGCAACAAGACATGATTCTGTATATATGCATGCTTTACAAATGTATGATTTACATATGCATTCATAGAAAGTTCAAATAGAATGACAGGGAAATTAAAGAAACTATATCACTTTTCAATTAAGAAACAAAGTTTACTTTAAATAGTAGTGAGTCCATCCTACATACCTACTCCTGAAGAACAAGCATTTTGTTAAATGTGGGAATTAAACATGGCTTAATTGAGGAGTTTGAGTCAATACCTGGATCCTACTTGAAAATCTTTAAGAGATCTTTTTTCTGCCTTTAACTATTTTTCTGAGAAGTTAGAATGTTCACTTTTTTTTATAACACACTAAATTCATGTTGGAGTTCAATTTAGATGGAATTAATTTATTCAGAAAGTAGAATATTCAATTGAATTTCATGCATATACATCACATACTTTATACTACATACTAAAATGTGGCTGTGAAATAACTGAGACCAACTGACCTGAATTCATAGATTCAAGCTGCACACTAAATGAGTTTCACTAATTCCCTCCAAGTTTTCCCATCACTACAAAGCTCCCAGGGAAGATGTCTGCCATCACGATCTCCTGAGGGTACCATGCCTTGGGGCTCTAGGTTTATAGTCATCAGATCTGAGCCCCTCAACTATATTCCTTCAGTAGATCTCAGTAAATTGGGATATTTAATTCTCCTAAAATATAGATTCAAACTTATTAGACATAAGCTCAAATTAGACAGCTCAAATTATTTTCTACCTTTTCACTTGGAAATGCAAAGTGCTGTATTTCTTAGGAGGCAACCCTACAAATAAACTTGTCCCCACCACCACTATTGACAAATATTGCACTTGTTATTATACTTCGAGAAATCGGTCAGGATTATTTGGGAGTGTGAGTGCCTTTTTCTAGGTATTTGTCTCAGCAGAAAGGAAGCAGCCTGTTGGTTTAATAGTGTGACACTCATGGAGAATTCTTGCCATTGAAAGTTATATCTGTACAGGGGCGGTACTCAAAAGACCATCTCAAAATTATAGATCTTCTGGCAAATATAAGTACATTTTATTTTTAATTGATCTCATAATAGTTGCTATTATAAATGTGTCATAATGTAAATGTATTTCTAACTTTGAAGTATCCATCAAAGATGTCAATATTTCCCTTTGCTAACCTTTCGTTTTACAAGATTTATCCATATGCCCAGGGTACATTTTTAAAATAAAATAATAAGTGAGTTTCAAAGAATGGAACAGTTTTTATATGGCTATAATTCCAGAAGCTCTAAATTTTTCAAATAAATTTAACAAGTTATTTGATTCAATTTCAAAAGGCAAACATTTCACCATCAGTTCTTATTGGGTGACAGAACAAGAGGTCACAGTGTAAGAATTAAGTACTTGAGATTTTCTTTGAACTAAATATGGCCTTTGTTTGTATCTATAAATGAAAGTGAGTGACACTATTAGTGGAATAATATTTACCTTCCAGTCACTCATTTATGCAACTGTTAACGTAGGACCCCGTTTTTTGTCCAGGAAATATATAACACTTGTTTCTATAAACTGAGGTGGGATGGTCCCTTTATTCGTAATCATCTTAATGAGAGAACTTGTCCCTGTTAGTCTTGATTTACAGCTTCCTTGGCTTGGAAAATGCCTAGATTAGAAAAACCCTTCTGGGGGTGTCAGGGGTGTCCTGGGTTGTGACCTTGGGGGACTATGTCTATTCCTGGTCTCTTTCTCTCCAGCTCCTCCTCTGCTCTCTGTTTCTGGGAACTTCCTGAGTTGTACAGTTTTTCTCCAAGATGCCCTCTGCCTTGATGCTTTTGGGTTGGAGTCAGCTAACGATAGACTGAAACCTCTAAACTGATCTAAAATGATCCTAACAAAGGAATGCTAAACAAAACAGTCCTCAACTTTCACGAATATGTATTCTTAAATTTCAAATCAGCTCTACACTTCAGCATTTATTTCAGTGAGAAATATAATCATTTTGGAAAACTCTTGAAACAATGTTAAGATTTTTATCTTTTATTTCTTCTAGATTAATGGTTATTAAACTGAAGTGTTCAGAAGAGTCACAGGGCATGGTTGTTAAAAATATGAATTAATTCTGAATCAAAAGAATTTGGTTAGATCTAGAAATTTTATTCAAATAAATACTTCAATTAGTTTTCAAGCTTATATTAGGGACCTAAGTGGAAATACTACTTATGTCAAAAGAATATTTATATTCCATCCTGCCATAAAACAAGAGCTTGAGGAGTTATTCTGAGGCATACTTGCACTGATGTGAGAGGTAATGTAGCTATGTAGATAGTGGTATGCAGCACTTTTGTTTTTGAAGAGCTTTTATGATTTATAATTTTGTTGCCCTTGAGACAGGGTCTCACTGTGTAGTTCAGACTGACCTTGCACTCACTATGTAGCCCAGGTACTCACTATGCAGCCCAGGCCAGCCTCAAATTGATTGCAATCCTTCTGTCTCAGGCTCTTGAATGTGGTGATATAGGGGATAGGGCATGGCAAAACAGCCTGGTTGAGCAGGGGACCAGTCAATTACTGTATCCCAAGGCATCCCCAGCAGCCCCTCTGTAGAAATTTTCTGTGTATAGCTTAAAGACCAGATGTCACCAGGGAGCGCCTATCATGAGCTCCCACGACAGCCTGCACAGTGCACTGATATGGCCTGAATGAACACAACTATATGGATTTATAAGGATTGTCCCAAGGCTCTTAGCACCAAGCTATACCCCTTTCTTTTTATTTGTTTTTTGACAGTTTTAGGTACTGTGTGAATTCATGATGATCCTGAGTTCCATTTAAGTTTTTATAATTTTGTGTTTATTAGTATGTTTGCAGTGCGTAATTATTACAACCATTGTGGGTGGTTGGTGCATGTGCTTAATGCACCCTAACTCTGCATCCTCCTGCCACTGCAGCCCCTCCTGCCATGGCTTAGTCTTCTTCCCATTTGTGAAAGGTCTATCTCCCCTTTTCCTATGATCTTTCTTTTATTTTTCCTCTGTAACTTATTATACGTTAGGTTTCTCATCTAAGATAAACCACGCGATATTTAAGTTTGTGCATTTACCCAGCTATTCCACTTCTGGGTATTTTTCCAGAACTGAAAACATCATACCACAGTAATATATGTGCACCCGTGTTTACAGCAGTGCGATTGGTCATATCTAAATCTTGGAAACAACCTGAATGCCCATCAACTGAGGAATGGATAAAAAAGATGTGGAATTTTTATACAATGAGTATTAGCTATAAAGACAGAGAAACTAGAGGCTTTCATAGGTAAATGGATACAACGAGACAATATCCATAAGTGAAATAAATCAGACTCACATGTGTGAACATTGTATTGCCTTCCTAGTGTAAGGACCTGAATGAGTAAATAAAATCTAAAAGGTAAAGTAGATAGTGTGAAAGGGAAAGAAACTTTTCAATTGGAAAGAACAACTGGGATGAGGGAAAAGAGAAAAAAGAGAAAAAATATGTATATATATACAAGACAGCTAAGATAATTATATGACTAAAATCTATTGGTTTATTGAAAGGAACAGTTAATGTGTAATTGTTTGACCAATCTTACATGCCTAGATCTGGTTATGAGTAAACACTTTGAAGATTACAATATGTAATGTAACAACCATTGTTAACTTCCTATCACCTTATTTTGAAATTCTGTATCATTTTTATAATTTTTATGTTGTTTTATTTGTTTATGTTTTTGTTAATTTGTTTTTGTTCTTTTCTCTTTAAAATAAAAATAAGTTTGTGTGTTTGATTTATTTCACTTAACATTATGGTCTCAAAAAGAATCCATTTTCCTACAAATGACACAAATGTATCCTCACTTTTTCTTTTGAGACAGGGCCTCTCCAAGTCATTGAGTTTTCTCAGGCTGGGCTGAAACCTGAGATGTTCCTCCTTTAGCCTGCAAGACTGCTGGAATTATAGGGTCACACCACCACCCACAGTTTATTATATATTTTTAAATGTCTTACATTTGCTTTTTCTTAGTTTAATTTTAAAGATTGTAAGAGTTTCTTTTTTAATCTTAGTGTTTCAATCTTTTCTTTTCCAAAAAGCATCACTGGGAGATGTACATTTTAAAAAATTTTTTGAAAAATAATATTATATGAAAAACTAGGAAATGAAAAAGAATTTTGAAATCTACTTTACTACTGTCAATATTTTGGATCTAAGAGACCTCTCTTGATTAGATACCTTTTATTATAACCTATTAAAGTTACTTTAGCAACCTAAAACAAGTGTTTATTATGATTTTAATGTCATGCCTTGTTTACATAGCTACTAAGTTAGAAAGGTCATTGCAGCTCCTGGAAAAGTTCATTTGTAATTGAATAGAAATCCATAAGGTGATGTAGAAATAAATGCAGAGAGTGTAACATGTACATGTAAAGTGTTGCTAATATTACTGGAGCTTTGCAAGCAAAAACAAAAACAAAAAACCCTGAATATATTTGCCTTTTCAAATACTATTACCACATTATAAAATTTACAATATATAAAAGTTCATACTAGAGTTAAATATAAAGTGACTTTCAATATAAGGAAAAGTATGACACTGATTACAGAGATGTCATATGTTATGCATATTCTAAAGAGGAGGTATAATTTATCCAGTTCAACATATCTGTTGTATAACTGAAAAAAAAAATTACACACAGAGGTGAGGTTGTTTTGCCAGGTTCACACTACTGGTTAATAGTCCAAATATTTCTAGTTTCTGGGTTTCTTTGTTGTGGTGGCACTGGGGGGTGGGTTATTTATTTATTTATTTATTTATTTATTTTTAAGAGTAGGAAGAATTTATTGAGAGAAAGAAAGCTTCTGTCTGAGAGGGACAAAAGAGGGGCCTGGGAAAGTGGGTTGCCCATCAACTCTGCTTGTTAGGTGTGTTTTATTGAGCAAAGCCAGGAGGTAAGGGGGCATAAAGGGGGAACAGAACTATCATCAATTAATAACATTACAAGTATAGTAGCTTAGGTAGTAAAGATCCAATGGCAAATCATAGAATAGGAGTGAGGAGGGACAAAACTATGATCAGCCAATAAGATCACAACAATTATAGTTGCTAGGGTAATATTGATTAAATGGGAATCAAATAGGGAAAAAAGTCATAAAGCAAGCACACATGAGCAGACAAGGACTCTCCTGGAAGGGGTGGGTTAAGGTTTGGTCCTCCACCCCAAGGTGACTGGTGCCTGCTTAGAATATCAATCACTGCTGTTCATCCCGAGGGAAAGTATATAGGTGAGTAGTTCTTCTTTTTTTTGAAGTGTGGCCTTCAGTGAATACACCTCCAGCCACAGTTGTCTTCTGCATTGACCTCTCCAGGGCTCAGCCCTGTCTGACTACCTACAATATTTCTACCTAACTTAGCTATCTGTAACATTTCCCCTCCGAAGAAGTATCCCCAACTGCTGTGAGGGGCAAGGGTAGAAGACTGATCTGGCTACTTCCAGCTTAAGAGGGTTGTAGTTGTGATCGACAGTGCCAGAGGGTCTATCTGATGTTGCTCCATAGACTTAATGTACTCTTGTCTTGGGCAGACACACAGCATTAAGTCTGGAGGATACAAGGCCACAGACACAATTAAGTATGCATGGGCCAAATAACAAAACCAACAGGATAATTATGAATATAGCCAACAAAGTTTTCTATCAGGATGAGCCAGTAATAGCTTCCCATAAAGAGGATACAGAGAAGGTCCAGGCGATTTCAGAATCTGACATGACGTAACCTATCATCTAATATCTTGAAAAGCTATTGAGATATTAGGAGAAGGATTAGGAATATACACACATTTACCTTTTAGAATTGCACAAGTACCCCCTTGTGCTGCTGTTAGAATGTCTAATACCATCCAATTTTGAGGATAGCTTGCCTCATTAATTTTACTTCTTCTTTTAAAAGAGAGAGACCAACGGCAGTGTCGCTTAGGGCCAGCAGAGTATAGTTAGGTAAGGGTTTGATGCGTTGCATAACATCCTCTAGCCCTAGGAAAGGGATAAAGATAGAAGCCAGATGATCACACTAGTGAAACACATTTCTAGACCATCGATACCATAGGCAGGGTAAATTTTCAAGTTTGTCAATATTTATGAGACTTCTGCCTTGTAACCACACAAATCCCACTGTACGTCTTCCTATCCATCCAGGAGGTAGCCAACACCACAAATTGGTTCCACGGGACAAACAAATGCCATTTGTGGTTTCACATATAATTCCAGGGTGATTAAACCAGTTTGTTGCAAACCAGTCTTCAGCCTGTAAAGTTATTGTGTGCATACCTTGTTGCGGGGGGAGGGGGGTGTCCATTCCAAGAATTTAGTAGAGTTAGGCCAAAGAGAATAGGAGTGACTCTTTTTTTCCCAACATAAGGAGGTCTTTCTACTAAAATGTCCTATAGTGGGGAGTTAACTATAGATAATTATCCCATATGTGAAAATAACGATCTTGATATCTATGGTTGTTGGCCCACATTATAGGACCTTTTATTTAATAGGAGTCCTACCAGAGGCTTTAAAGAGGCATCAGTAGCACTTTTAGGAGAAATTTTATTATGTCCAGGATTAAGAGTATACTTTATAGGCCACTTAGCTACCTTGTATTGGTGGGCGAAACTATGAAACTTGGAACAGTTACATAACTCATCAACATCATCTTGTACTTTATTCCAAACACCTCCTTGGAGTGGGGACACCCACCAAGAAGTCCAGATGTACTGGACAATGGGTGCGGGCCACATATCCACCAAGATGTTTGTTGTAAGGTACGTTCTTGTGTGAAGGATCTACTTGTGATTCTAGGTATCATGATCATTTCCAGTGTTTCTCTGAAAGCGTAATTTATCATTATGTGAACTTGAAATAGATATGCACTAAAATTGGATTTATTTCTATCATATTTTAGATTGTCTACATTTTAAGATGAATATAATCAAACTGTGAGAATACATTTATCTTTTAAACAACAGTCAATGAAATAATTCTTCATAGTTTTATAAATTAGGTGAATCTGTTAGACACTGCTAACCAGGAACACTACTAAACTTATTCTCAAGCTTGTCTCATTTTTCTTTTTAAAAAGCTCATCTAAACAGGAATATTTTGGAGTATTGTCACAAAAAGTGTTGAGAAAAATGTGAAATTCCAAAAGTCTTCATTCAAGAATGACTGTTTGCAACATTTACATTTATCTCTATATTTACAGATGTATGTATATATAATTTTAATATATTTATAGTTAAGAACATTTTAGTATATTAAGTTGTGCAAAACATGTGTTATATATTTACAGAATTTCTAATTTGGTAATTTTAGAACAATAACTGTGAAATGCTTTTGTTTTTGTAGAACTTCAGTGAAAATCTACCACAACCTGGTGACTTGAAAAAGAGAACTATCATACATTTCTGGAAGCTTGACATTTAAAATTAGGGTCAGATCTTTCTAAGTTTTATATCTCTCTCTCACTTATAAATTATTGTTATACTAACTTTTTTTGTATTTTCTTCCCACCGTACATGTCTGTCTCTATTTTAAAATTTGCTCTTTTACAATGATAGCAGTTATCTTGGATTATGGCACACCTTCTGGATCTCAATTTTCTTTTATTTGCGCTTCCAGACCCTTCCTTCAAAAATAATTCATATTCTGAAATAATGGGTAGTGGCTCTCCAATACATCCTATGTTTTGAAAAGGATATAATTTAGCCAATAATGTGGGGCTATATTTATCAAAATTATAATACAACAGTCATATCTTTGTGCCAGCACAAATCTAAGGCAAGACAAAGTGATGTCAGTCTACCAATATAAATATGAGGAAATTTTCTTCAGAGAACATTTTCCAGCATCACTCATCTACAAAACATTCTAATAATTTGATTCAGATGTTCATGGTTAAAATTCTATGTGCTGATTCATGCTCTCAACATTGAACATTTACTCCTTCCATTTTAGTATTTGTGATACTTGAAGAAATAGTGTTAAAAGTTGATTGATTTGGAAGAGAATACTCTGTCACAATTTGGTCATCCTACTGTATTTAGTTTAAATTGTAAATGTGAAAGTGGCTCAAAAAATATTATTGGGAGAACCATAGGCTTCAGTTAGCATCAGAAAATCCCTGTGAAGACGAGGTGAATTGGCAGTTCAAACTGGAAATTTTAATTTCAACTCCAGCTTGTACAAATGTAGATTTAAAATAAATTTAAAAATTTGTGACATTTTTCCAATCCATTTATTGTGAAACATAATACACCTAGACAACACAAATATGTGAAAAACATTTTTATGGTTTGAATGGCCTTAGGATTGTTATATTATTCTTTTTGCCATAACAGGTTTGACCTGTGAGATATGCAGAAAATTTTGGAAATATATTAATTTTAAACATGAAATCTGTGATTAGAGAACCTCAGAATGACACTATTTAATTTCCTCACTTGGAATTATTGTATACAGAGGCAACCGGAAGGTAAATTTTTCTCTGAAAGGATATCTAAAACCACCTACAACTGAATCTAATGATCACAAGCTAGCATAATCAAAATACATCTCTGTGAAACTTATATTATGTTCCAGGTTTACCTGTAAAGAGAGAATGAAAGACCAAGACTTGAGTGGTGGCTTTATTTAAAAGCCATGAGGCCACCTTTAAAAGTCTTCTCTTGGAAATAGTTTTTACCTATTTAGCATAGAATTTTAATTAACAATTAAAAGAAACAGTATAAGTTACAAAAGCTGCACAAAGCCTATAAAGGTTTGCAATATAGTGACAGCAAAAAATAGCTATAATTAGATAAAATGTTATTGGTTATGATTTTAAATTTAACTTCCTGGATGACTGGATAGATGGGTAGATAGATACATGGATAGACAGATTCTGATATACTTATACACACGGCCTTGTAATACAAAAGGAGATAATTTTTTCTTTGTATTTCAAAAAATTATAGTTTAGAATTATAGAAAGATAGAACTGTGAACTATCTCAAAGCAATTACTCTCAGCTTATAATAATTTGTTTAAATTGATGTGAAAAGGTGAATAGACACTGTATCTAAACCTATATTACAAACAAAGATAAAGTAACAGCCATTTAGATGTTAACCCTCACATCTTGTTTCAAGTAGAAATCAATCTAATCATTTCCTGGAAATGTTTAATCACCCATTGTTCCTCATTCTTACTAATTTTAGGTCATTATTGTATTTACAAGAAAAAAAGGTATAAAATAGCTTTAATTATCACTACCACCAATTCAACATGTAATAGTGTTTAAGCCATAATGAAGATTCATAATTTTCAAAGATAAATCCCCTGGAACCGTAACATGTGGCCCTCAACAGAAGATTATGATGCGAGAAGGGACTGGGCAGTACTAGAGTTTGTCCATAGTGGGTGGGTACAAATCTTCCTCAGTAGACACTTACATCTGGAAGAAATTAATATTTAACACCTCTTCAGTTTGGCTTGATATGAATTTATTGTGAAGAAAACACTTCAAAATTGAGTGTAATAGTTTTTTTATTAATAGTATTAATGGTACTATGGAAGCTAGAACTTTGAAAGTTGATATGTATTTACTGATTTGACTTGTAAAACAGGTTAGTCCATCTATGGTTTAATGGCAGAGACTCACGCTGTTTGAAAGGATACATTTTTACCTTTTCTGAGAGGAAGACAAATATACTAAGACCTTCTTTTCTTTGAAAGACTGTTCAGCCCAGTCCACATTATAGGGAGAACTTACTGTGTTCTGATCAACATAACCATTCTTAAGTAAAAACAGAGGATTTCTATTTTTTGTGATCAACTTCCTGTTTAACTTCTGTTAATTTCCCTAGAAAATGGAGACTGTAGAATCAATTAAATATACACAAAAACTGTAAATGAACATTTACTCAGATATAACAATATAATTTCTGAAAAATATTTGTTACTTAAAGGTTACTTAAAAAGATGTATTCTCTGAGGCAAAGTGGATTAAGAAAGAATATACTGATTCATTTCACTGAAGAGTATGGTTTCTAGTTGAATCCATTTACCTATTAGTTCATCAAAAGGAACAGTTAGTGCTTATATGGTTTGATCAGTTTTGCACGCCCGTACCTGGTAATCTGAGCAACTACTTTGAAGAAAACAATATGCAATATAGTAACTGTTGTTAATTTCCTATCATCTTGTTTTGAAATTCTGTATCATTTTCATTGTTTCTTCTTTTAATCTTTTTTGTGTCCCTTTAAAATAAAAAAAAGAAAGAATATACTGTTAGCATTCCCACCTAAAGGTCAGTTGGTACACTAGCAAGTGCTATGTATCAAACATGGTTTTCATAAATCATGTTCCTACATGGTTAACTATACATTCAGAACACAATTAAATTATTTGCTTCTGAAAGCAAGATTTAAGTCCCTAAAGGAAGGCTATGTGTCTTTTTCTGAATCTCAGTGTCTGGCACAATCTCTGGAATACAGTGAGAACTAAATAAATATCTGTTTAATGGGGAAAATTGAAAAGAATGGCAGATTTATTTTTAAAAATCAGGGCTTGTAATAGAAAATTAAGTGATAACCTCCTCCCCATAGACAGTCACTATTAACTTTATAGTTTAGAAAAGTAATTCATTGTTATTTTAAAAGCCACAAATGGGAGGCTAGGAAGAAAGTAATCATTACCCAAGATGTCGTAGCAGACAGAAATAAAGACACGCAATTATATTGACTATTCATCGCATGCCGAGAGTTATGTCTAACCATATCAAACACTTTTACTCCTTTAAATCTTAAAATAATTCTGTAGAAATGGTAGTATTCTTTTTTTATGTTTTTAGAAGAGGATACTGAGGACTAGAGTGGCTCTAAAAGTTAATCCAGATGAGGGCCAGTAGGTGACCAGGAGGCAGCATGAGAACTGTCAGCTCCAGAGCTCCCACTTTCCCCATGACCGTATGTGGAGCACAAAGCAGGCTGGGTCACCAGCTTCTACCCCCAGGTAAGAAAACTCCGGCAACGTTAAGAACCTCATTGGATTTGGTTTTTAATTTTATATGGAATCTGATTTCATGAAGAACCATCAGCAGAGGGCAAGGCCTTGCGAAGTGCACAGTTAATTCAGCGGAAGGAATTCAGCGACAGTGCAGCTGTCTTCAAGGGCAAGACTGGATGCTCCAGTTTCTGTGGAAGCTGGGACAGTGGCAATAGAAAGACCATGTCCACGGAATGCTGGGAGGCCCAGAACTCTGCACGTGTAAATTGGAACACAGCCAATTTGTCTGGAGAGGGTCCACAAAACTCACGTTCCTCTTCCAACATGGAATTGTGCTCATTTAAAACAGATCCAGGTGATAGTTTTGGGACCTCGATCTGTATTTAAAGTCATTCAGGAGCAAATTATGTAAATAACTTGCTATATTTTACTTTAAAAGTAATTATATTTTTCATGAAAGTACGGGCCAGGGATACAACTCAGCGGCACAAGCGCCTGCCTGGCTAGCGCAAGGTCTTGAGTTCGATTTCTGGTACCAAAATAAATAAATAAATCAAAGTGCATTCCTGCTCATCTTTAATTCACTATTGTATCTAGTGAGGTATGACTCAAAAGTCTACGGTTTATTTTGACTGTGTTCCTCAAAAGGCAGAGTCCTGCTTAATATTCAGTGGGAGTTTATTTCATTGATAAAATCATTACGAAGAGGCAAGGTAGTTTTGTGGAAGCAGCATGAGACCTTCGGCCTTAGAAACCAACAGACTTAATTTTGACACCCAGTTCTGTTACATAAGAGATGTATGAATTTGCATCTAAGAATGAATCATTTTGAGTCTCATTTTTCCATATACCATAAAATAGCAGCATGTCTTCCTCCTAAAGAGAGAAATAAAAAAATATCACACGTGCAAGCAGGAAGGGTTTATATGAATGTTTGTTCTTGCTATTTATTTATTGGGCAAACTCTTCTTGAGCACTAGTTTCTGTGCCAGCACTATGAGAGATGATGATATAAAAAAACTACTTCCTTGTTGACCTGGACTAAAAGATATTGTAAAACGGCGAGACTATGAATATATTGTCTTTGTTAGGAGCAGCCCGATCAGTATTATTGAATATTTTCACACTGGCCTTTATGCTAGGAATTTTACTGTTAATTGATATGCTACCTTCAATAACATTAATCTTTAAACTATCTTTATCCTCCTATTGCCATGTACAGGTTGTCAGGAATAGAATTAAATGTTGGATTAATCAATCATATATTTCAGAAACATCACTATAACTTTTCCAGATGTATGAAACTGGTGGGGGAAAAGAGTAGAGCAAGGTAAACAAGCTACGATATTTCAAATTGTGATTACAGATATCTTCTAAAAGCCGGATAATTCTAGAAAAGTTCCAGAAGTAGAATTGATGGGATTTTGTAACCAAATATTCTGCAGGAAATCATGAGATGCAGAGAAAGATTCATATATTACGAAGATGTAGGAGACAGACGGGAAGACCTTGTTTAGTTCAGGGCATGCCTTTAAGGTCTCCTGGTATGTGCAAGTAGAATTGTCAAGTAGGCGATGTGACACTTGGGTCATGAGTGATCTGAACTGCTGAGTGATAGAAGATGACAACTGACACAATCCAGAGGAACAGCAATACAGAACAGAGTAAAGAGCAATCTACACATGACACCAAATAGCAGTGTCAATGCACATGAGAGGAAAAACCAAAAACACCTGAAAAAAAAGTTAATGGGACAGAGTGTGTGAAGAAACATACATACACAAATATTAATATGTATTTTAGAAATAAATGCCAGCCTATGGCTCTAACTTGAGTGAATTCCTAGAGATTTCTTTTAACAAGTCTCATGGAAATTGTTGCTTGCTATGTTTGATGAGCCACTTTCAGTGGAATGGGTGGGGATGGTGATCATATCCAGTTTTATGGTGAGTGACAAGGGAGAAAATTAATGCAGCAATGATAAATGGCTTTCCAAGCAGATGAGAGCTTTGGCAAGTTAGACTTTGAAGAGTAGAAGAGACTAATGTAAAAATGAAAAATTGCTTCATCCAAATTTTCCAAAATGTTAAAACAACTGGAATGTATCAGTGGACTTGGAGAAGTCAGGAAAAGCAAAGCATCACAATAAAACAATAGTGAAAACCATTGTCCTGTGGCTCAATATTGACTTTTCTTGGATTATCAAAGTGTCTGAACAAGCAAGTGGCTTCATTTCTTCTTTTTGGATTGATCATCATTGAATGTATTAGAATTTTCCATCCCATTAAAGAGCTTCTTGTCCCTGCATGAATATTCTCATTTAGTCTCTATCTGAATCTGAATGAATCTAATTGGTCATGAAATGATACCTTTTTAAAACTTCTTTCTGAAGACAGAGATTTCTTTTAAAAAATAAAAAGAATAAAGAACATTCTTTTTAACTGAAAGTGTCAAAATCAGAACAAAAAGAAATATATTATTTTTTTCTATTAGTTTTGCATATCTACCTATTTACACTTTCAGAATGGAAATTTCTACTAACAATTTCCTGCTTTGGTGACATTTTATAGTCAAGGAATTGTGGCATTATGAGCAAATATCTAGTGTCATCAGGCTGCCAACAGGTAAAAATGAAACACTTTTCACCAAAGGTGTAGACTCCTTGTGAGCAGCATTACAGCCTGTGAATTAAATAGCATTCCTCTGCATGAGAGATGTGTTCAAATGTAGAGTGGAAATCCATGCTTTGGGTTTTGCATAGAAAAATGAAAATGTTATTAGAAGATGACAGCTAAAATGACATCTTGACAGAAAAAGAACAAGACATGCTACTGTAAAAAGATATATCTGAAAAATAGGTAAACTCGAATATAATAATGGTATCTTTTTTATGTAATATTGAGTATTACATCCTTGTTTTGTTTAGTTATTGTTTTTTTCCAGTACCGGGAATCGAACTCACGACTTTGCCCTTACCAGCAGGCGCTGTGCCACTGAGCTAAATCCCCAGCCCCATCCTTGTACCATTTTCAAAAATACATAAATTTGATGGAGCAACATATATATATTATATTGGGTCATTAGGTATTTGCAAATATGCTTTGACCCTTAGATAAATTGCTTTTACACACCAATGAAGTTTCATTTATTACCCGAAAAATTTAATCACAGAATTCCTAACATTTCTTTTCATTGGACATGCTCATGTGAAAAGCATTATTATGCATGTGCAAAAATACCTCCAGTGAATTTAATTTTTCAAACAATAAATATGATATAGGGTAAATGTGCTATATAGAACACTAATTTATGGTGTAAGTAAAAAACACAGCAGAAAAAATTATTTATTCTAAAATATGTATTATCTATATGCGATCAAATTTTCTAAATTTTTAAATTTTTATTTCAGTACTTGTTAATCTACAATGTGCATCTTTAGGTTTCATTTTCCCTTAATTATGAAAAAATTCCTTATTCCTGTACTGATTGTTCAAAGCTTTCTGAGTAGCACAGTTCAGATAAAAAATATCTTGAAATTGATATGCCTGATCCATGAAAAATAAACAGGGTTAAATAATACTGTTTCCAATATTTTCTTTAGCAAAATATGAAGGAGGGTAGCTTAGTACTTCACATAATTCTTAAGAAGTTATATAAATTTTAGTCTTCCCTATAACAGTAGTTAAAGACAATGTATGCATACATGTTAAATAATGCAATTTTTATCTTTCTTGGCCTAGTTCAGCACCTTTCATTTAAAGGCAAGGTTTTTCATCCCACAGGTTATAAAATGAATTTCTGAATTAGAATACTACTGCAGATGATGGCAGAGTTGAAAGGTAATCAAACAGGAATAAATCATCTCTCTAGGAAATATTATTTTTATTTTCATTCTATTTCCATGGTAAAATATAGACCATGATAACTTGCATCTAAAAGTACAGTAATCAATGTGATAAAATCCTAGAAAGTATTATGAATGAAAAATAAATAGCTAGACCCCAAAAGGAAGGTAGAGAAAACACAATAAATGCTTTATCAGCACTACAGCAAGCTACCTTCCTGAGGGATTTCTGACACTGGAAAAGATCAGGCATTAATACTTAAAGGGAAGTATGTCAATATATTTTATTATTTTTGTCTCAGTATAAGTGCATGTGGAATTCTGAAATTGGAGAGAGCAAAGTAAAGTCTGCTGGCCTGTTGTGCATCTGCTACCTTGTCAAGACTGTCTCCTTGAACCAAATTGATGTCGGAGGACAACTGCCTGCAGCTACAGAAATCATCCTATGGAGACTGCCTGCTGAGAAAATTTCAGACTGTGGCTGGTGTTACGTGAGAGCTACCTAGTGTCTATGAGATGCCAGTCAGTTTCAAGCCACAGAGAATACTGTACGAAAAGGAAGTGCATAGCTTTGGTTAGCTCATACACTGAATAGAGGGAATAAAGGGTTCATTATGTAATTTGATCAGTACTTTTTTCCCAAGGGCTAGAGATTGAACCCAGGTCCTTGCATATGATAGACAAGTGCCTTATCACTGAGCTACATCACGTCCGTGATCAGAATTTGATCTAAATGTTTTAAAAGAAGAGCAAAAAAAGAGCTTCTCAACTAAGGCATTACTGACAATAAGGAACAGATAATTCTCTGTTGTGCAGAATTTTTACACACAGCTGGATGTTTAGCAGATGCCCTGGTCTCTAACCACTGGATGTCAGTAGCACCCCTGCTCTCCAGTTACACAAAAATGCCTCTAGACAGGCCCAGTGCACCTCTGCTGGCAAAATTGTCCCTCACTGAGAAGTCCCATTCTGGAAGAACTACTTTAGTTATATAAATACAACAAATTTTTATGATGAGAAATTTTTACCACTGGTTCACATCTGTAAAAAGAAATTTTAATATTATCTACTTTAGGGGACTAATGATGAAAAATGCTGAAATGGAGCTTAAAATTCCACATACTAAATAAATAAACATTTTTATAAATTCATCATAAGAACTTCTATTTTATTTAACACAAAATCTGGGTTCATTTCATATTTTATGTTTAATTTTTCTTTAGGTTTTTGACTTTGAATTTGATTAAAACAAAGAAAATTGCCCCTCTAAAGTTCTTTTTTAATTTCATAAAACACTCTATTTGAAAAAAATCAGATCTTAACCATGCGATCTAAAGATGAAGAGCTCTACATTTCTCATATTAATGAGTAAAATCTATTATTAATTTTATTGAACAAACTATAAAATTAAATTACATTACATTATTAGAAAAAAGCTAATGTTGGATATTTTAATTGAAATTTATAGATGATTTCCTTACTTGTTAAATTAACAATGTGAATGATTCTACAGTGACCTGCCAAACTCAGTATGATTTTCTTATTCACAGCACTTTATGACTATTTGAAGTCACAGTTTTAAAGTTCTAATCAAATAAACTCATGATTCCTTTAGTTTTTAATTTTTCAGAAAATATCCATGGTTGAAGTGAATCCTAGAGAATTAGGCAGACACTACCTATTTCTGTCTGTATTACTAATGTCAAAACTACTGTTAGTTTTGCTATTGTTTGTAGGTACTTTTCCTTTTATCTCTTTCTGACCATTGAAAAAATTTTGTCTTTGGGTTCCTCCGTTTTACTATGATGGCATTATGTTTATGATGTGCCTTTGATTTTTTCATTTGTAGGAATAAATGTGCCCTTTTAAACTTAGAACTCATGTCTAATTCTATGAACGCATTCGCCTCTATCTTAAAATACTGCCTCTCTTTTCATTTTCTGTCTTGTTCTGGGCCTTCCTTCCCCTAGATCTATGGGGTTGTGCTTCAGGCTGTTACTTATATCTTTGTATCCCTACTGTATTTCCCTCTCTTGATTTTTCAGTGCTGCACCTTGCATAAATTGGACAGTCTTTCCCATTACTACTTTCTTCTCAGTCTACAAACTACAGTTTAGACAGTTTAACATTTAACAGCAATATGTATGCTCAATTTTAAAATGTATAGTTTCAATTCTGTCCTCTTCATTTTTATGTTGTTTTAAAATGGCTTTTTTATTTATCTGCTTTAATATTAAACATTCTTATTCTATAGTCTCTTCATCTAGTTCTGATACCAAATGCTCACTCCTGATGTTTATTTGGATTACTGCTATGGACTGAGTGTGTTGCCCAGAAATTATGTATTAGAAATTTAACCTTCGTGAAAAGCGCTGTAAGGCGGGGCCAATGGGAAGTGTTTGGGTCATAAGTGCTCTTCCTTCATAAAGGAGTCAGTGTCATTATAACAAGGGCCTGGGAGGGTATTTTTCTCATTTTTCTGCCATGTGAAGAACTAGGTTCCTTCTTTCTCAAGGTTGGAGCACTAAAGCACTTCTTGGAAGCAGGTATCAGGCTCTTCCCAGAAATCAGATCCTACTGGCTGGAACTTGAAAGTCTCCAATTCCAAAGCTATGAGGAAATAAACTTCTATTTTTCATAAATTAGCCAGTCTAAGTATTTTATCATAGTGACACAAAATGGACTGAGATGGTTGCTTTCCATTACATAATTTATACTTTCAGTCTGTGTGTGTGTATGTGCGTGTGTGTGTGCGTGTGTGTGAGAGAGAGAGAGACAGAGAGAGAGAGAGAGAGAGAGAGAGAGAGAGAGAACACTGGAGTTTAAATTGAGGACCTCATGCATGAGAAAAATGCCCTCTGCTATTAATGTACACCTACAGTATTTTATATACTTTTATTATAAATGGATATTTAGCATTTTATCCACATGAAAGTTTCACTCAAGTATACTACAAGCCATGGCCCCTTTTTAGAAACTACATCTGTCCGGTCCTTAGGAAGCTTGCCAGTTCTAGGAATGGTGTTACCTTGGTACCTCAGTTTGGGCTACTTGTACCTGGTGTATTATAACAGTACCAAAAACCACTCTTAATTGTAGCTTTCATTATTAATTTTGAAGGAGAATTCTTTCCTTTCCAAAAACATAAAAAAGCCAAAACATAAACAAAATTAACTACCAGCAACAACAAAACAACTATGAAATCTGAGAAAACTGACAAGCTTTTTCATGACAACAATATATTTCTACACTTGATCTTAGCCAAAAGGCCGAGAAGCGATAGAAAAACAATATATTTCTTATGACATCTTTGTGGATATAAGGATTCTCACAGGGTACCTGGTCCACTCAAAAATCTCAGTCTAGTTTAGCCATTTCACATTGGGTCAAATTCCTTAACCCATAATTTCCAGACATTGTGTTTTAATAGTATACACATCTGGACACTTGGGATAATAAGATATTTGCTTGACGCTGTTTTAGTTTTTGGTCTGTTTTGTCACCTAGAGAAATTTCTTACTTTCTTTGAGATTGAATGTATTAACTTGTGTTTTTCACAGTTGCTATATTTTATGTCCATTTCTACACATGCATTTGAGAACTGGATTGTGTAAACTCGGTTTACCATGTTACCGTAAATACCTTTTATGTTACCATAAGTACCTTTTCTTGTCATATATAAAGTAATAGATATAGGATGCAACAATTTCAGATACTGTATATATTTAAAATTAAATGAATTAAATAAGCAGGAAATGCACATTGTTATATCAAAAACCAACAAGATTTACAAGTCATAATTATGTAAATCTATTTTACCAAGAAAGGCAAAAACATGCTTAACAAATGTTTCACAAGGATGCTCAAATGTAGATTCCAAAGTTTACTAAAGCTGGAGGAAACCACAGTGAAAACAAACCAATGAAATCTTTGTAACTTACAGCTTAGCTGATCCCTCATTTCAGCTGCATAGTAAACAGAGGATTAGACTATCTTTACAAGCTAACCTGTGGTTAGGCCTTACAATTTAATCATTTATAAATCATATCTATAAAATTATACATGTATATACATATATAAATATGAAAGACACATCATCATGAAAGTTACTGTAAAGTAAATATATATTTGAAATATATTATATACTTAAATGAGCAAAGGAGAAAATTTACTTAAATATATTTCAAAGAACAAACGTAGACTATGTCAAGGAAACTTACAAAGGAACAAAATGATATCCCTCTCAGAGACTAGAGTTTTTATTTCTTTACTATGTGTTGTATTTGAAATTTTCTCATTAAATTTTAGTCTGAAAAAGAAACTATCATAGATTACTCTTGGCACATTCTTTTACTCATAGTGTTTTATTTATTTATTTTTGTTTGCTCATTTTTGATACAAGATCTCACTATGCAGTTCAGATTGTCCTTAGCTCACTTATGTACCTCAGGCTGGTCTCAAACTCACAGAAATCCTCCTGCCTCAGCATCCTAAGTGCTGGGATTACAGGCATATGCCACCATGCCTGGCTATGTTATTTAGTTTTTATGAAAATTAGAAGACAATATGTAAGTATTCTCTTTTAATATCTTCCTTCTTCATATGTCCTTAGTAATACAAGAACAAAGTTTTCTTCATTTGTATTTAATGATGGAGTACATTTAATAATTTATAGGAAATATGTATTTTATGTTAATAAATTTCAAAGTTCCCAAAACATATGTGCTTTTATAAAACTTGATTTTTTATTTGGTATTTTAAATTTTTTATTAGAGGCTAATATTTAAATTTGAAAGATTTAACAATAGACTTTTATTCTACTGTGGCAACAATTACATATAGCTGAGTAACAGCTTTCTTGAGAACTATCCTAAAGCCATCACAGTCTCAACTGTGAGCTACATCTCCACCTTTCCTTTCCTTATCTTTGTTATATTAAAGTCATGCACTTTGGACTTATTTTGGTTCTTTCATTTTTTCATTTTTCTTGCAGTGGTTGCTTAAAATTGAATTGTGTCCCCCAAAATGACAAGCTGGGATGTATCCCAATGTCTAAGACAAATTAGTTAAGATAAGGCCATCATGCAGTACAGTAAATTCTTAATCTGTGATGACTAAGAGGGGAAGGTCAGAGGACACAGAGACCCTGAAGTGATGAGGCAGACACAGACCAGAGCACCGAGCGATGTGTGCACAGCCAATGAATGCTGTGGGCCACAAGACGTTAGACAAGATGAGGAAGGATCATCCCCTAGAAGCACTGAGGGTGTGTGGGCCTGGAAACAACTCAGTTTGGTCTAGTCTACACATTCGTGGTAGAAAACATTTCTATTATTTTAAACTATGGAGTTTAAGGGGTTTTGAAGTAGCAACTCTAGGAGACTATTATAAAATAAGTGAAAAAATACTTGTATGCCTGCTATCATCCTCACTGGAAAAAATGACTATTAAAAAGCAGTCGTTTGGCTGGGGATTTAGCTCAGTGGCACAGCGCCTGCTTGGCAAGCGCAAGGTCATGAGTTCGATCCCTGGTACCGGGGGGGAGGGGGGGGAAGAAAAAGAAAACAGTCGTACCTCTACTGTTTTTTGCTTACTTTCTATGCATTTCAACTGTATATTATTTTCTTCTTAAATCAATGAACTACCCCCCCCCCCATAATTTAAGATTAGGCTTGTATCTGAGACTTTATTTTTACTAATAAGGATAAAAGTCGACTAAAATGAAACTCATTTATTTACTAAAAGACAATAATAATTAATGGACAGAATTGCTAAAATATGCATAAATATAACTTATATCCAAACAGAGAAAAACACTTTTTAGAAAATTACACATATTACCTTGAGTTGTCTTTTTAGCAACCAGAGATATTAAATGGGTAAAGAATTGATTTTCCTCTGTTATCTCATGAATAATAAGCTGCTGCTTTTTATGGAGCTAGTAAATGGCACAATTAAGACTATGAAAAAGAAACAGTTGTTAATACCCAGGAATCAATGTGTTATATGAACAAATTTGTCCAACTTGTTAAAAATGCAGAGAACATTACAACACTGTGACCGCTGTGTAAGAGGAAAAACTTGAGCAAAGCCACATTAGTCTATGAATGCAATAATAAAGATCTACGGAAAACGAGCAACGATCAAGTACTGTGTTTGTTTTATTGCAGCGAGGTAGTTAAATAGGAAAAAAATAGTGAGAAGCAAGGTAGCTAGTATGTGAAAGGGATATATAAAGCTACAATAAAATATAAATAATACCATTCTTCTTCATATTTTATTTTATAGCTAATTATTTTAAATAAGACAGAGATAGAGAGTGGCCAAAAAAGAATAGCCAAGCAATATATCAGTCTATGGCTCTTGAAAAATTTATCCCCATCAGTTTTGATGTTGTTTGTGGGCAAAATGTGAGGGGACCTATCTGACCCCAGCCATGGAGACATGAACAGAGGCTTTGATTCAACCACGGGCTGCCACCATATCCTGTGACGGAATGCCATCTCCTTTACTTCAGATAGGAAGAAATGAATGCTTTTTCCCATCGAAAAGGCATATTTGGCCCAAACTGAAAATTTGATATCCACAGAGTCCATTACCTTCCTACTTTCAGAGAGGAAAACAAGCATAAAAGCAACAACAAGAATCCCAGAGAAATGAAAAAAATAACCCTAGGAAAGCTCCAGCTAGTCAGGAAAGCAATTCACCATATTAAGTATTTTAACTTTGCTCCAAAAGTCTTATGCAAGCAGGTTAGATGAATAAAAGAAACAAAGCCCAGATCTTGACACAGCCATATTTCTTGTGGGTTTGACGTGCATCACTGGGTGAGAGGTGGTCACCAAGGGTTCTCCCTCTGTGTTTCTGTCAGTTTTTATAAGTATTAGAAGCTTTGTGGAAAGCTACTTCCCTGGAGATAAAACAAGACTCTGCTCATTAGCTCACGGTAGTGATCCACAGGGTAGCCAGCATTTGATTATTCATAGGAAGTGTTTAGACCATTAGCTGTCACCTGTTTCAAAACTTGTGTGCTGCTGTTTAGCTTTGCACTTTCTTTCCTGCTGTCAGATTTAGTTAAAATGTGCCTCTGGGATCAAATGTGGCAAGGGGGGATGCACAGTTGGAGTAATTTCATAAGTCTCCTTCCTGTAGGAATCCTAGTTGAAAACTAAATTAATTCTTAATACATAATATTTAGTACTTGCTTCATAGATCCCTAAACCTTAGGATAGAAACAATATTTATTAATAATGTCCTAAGGTTTTAGAGCCAGTGTGTACTTTTATAATTCATTTTATCTCTTCTGAAATAGTAGCTACTACAAATTGATTTATTCTCTATGATGTTTGAAGTAGCTGTCAGGGAACTGTTTTTATTTTAATTTTTGGTAATTACATGAATTCAGGCCTTCTGTTAGATTTTCATAGTAGCAACAATTTAAACTTGAAAAGAAATCATGTATCTTTTGCTATTAAATTTAACCTCTTAAGAAATATTCCAAGTAGAGAATCATACCTGTACAAATGAAATCTTGTGGATAATTCACTACAAGCAAAATAGTAAAACCAAATAATTCCTGATCACGTTCAGATATACCCATTTTACAAAAGAATGAAAAACTGAACGTGGGAAGCACTAGATTTCTTTAAGGTCTGTCTTATTTATGCCTCCCTTACAAAGAGAGCCATCAATTTGACCCAACAACATTGTCGATGTAGCTTTCCCACATCGGAAAACAAACACTTATTAGTTAAATTTTAACAAAATGACATTCTGTTCAATTAATTGCAAATTATTTCATTAATCATTAAAACCATTGCTATGACTAAGTCATAATCCATTAAAATTTGGAAAGAAAAATTATGGTTTTCATAAAAGATGTCAGTAAGCTACTAGTGTTTTACCAATAGAGTGAAAAGACTAAAAGGCACTAGGTAGAAGAGTCAATTTAGAAAGTGAATTTTATATAGCAGACAGAATGTTCTTTCCAGTGAATCTACGAGTGAGTGAAAGAACACCTGAGTAGGTGAATGGAATGAAAAATTCTCTAGAATACGAATCGACATATTAGAACATAAGAATTATTTCTTTCAACTGGTGAAACAAAATATGTTCCTCAACCTGATGGAGTGCAGACTGTAGACTGAAATGCTATGCCATGAGCATACAGCCATGTTTTTAAAACTTTTATTGCTTTTTCAGACCACAACTGTTCCTGGCTGGGAGTACTTATTGTATATCAGATCACTGACTACGTACACACTTTGAAATTTGGCTTGAAAAACAAATCCATAGAATGTTATACAGTTTTTATTTTGTTTTCTTGTGAGATTTGTGATAACTGAAAAGTGAAGTAAGGATTTTGTTTTAAGAGTTGGAGGCCAAGTCTGATTAGTCCTAACAGCAAGACAAAAGTGATTATGACAAATGCATCTTAATAGAACTACTCATACTGGCTATTTCTGGCATTAAGTGACTTTTGCTGGAATGTGAAACAACAATCTTCAAACTAAGATCCAGCCAAGTTTTAGATTTAATGATGGCTTAGTGTTGTATTATTAATGATATTAAATTTTCCACTGGTAAAAGTGATTTTAGTAGACATTTAGGAGAGGTGATTCACGTACATCTGTGCTAGAATTGGGAGGAGGCAAATAGTGCGGGCTCCACTGAAAATGTTATTTTCTTTGGCAAGTTCTTGCACATTGACAGTTCTAGGCTGGTGCCTGGTCATTTCTTTCTCTCTGAAGAATGACTATTTTCTCCCGTTACTGGCCTCAAGGATAGCTTAGAAATACTCACTGATCCTGTACACTCACTATCCTCCCTTCATCATGAGAATAATATTTTAAGCTCACTGATAAAGAACACATGTATTTTGTGAACTTGTAGAGAAAACCTGTTTCTCCCAGTTCCACAGAGCAGAAAATAGGCTCTGAGAAAACAGTGGTGATTTTTTTTTTTTTTTTTTTTTTTTTTTTTTTTTTTTGTGGTACCGGGGATGAAACTCACGACCTTGCGCTTGACAGGCAAGCGCTTATTTCTGTTAGCAAATGCCCTTCCATGTTCAGT
>NW_004955407.1:7747149-7769685 GCF_000276665.1 Chinchilla lanigera
ATATGTTGTAAAATGTTGTATGTCTGTTAATGTTTCCCTCCTTTTATCCTTAAAATAAAAAAAAAAAGAACAGATAAACCAAAATCATTAAACTTAGCTTGAAGAATTTATGGTGAGATTCTTTCTCAAAGGGACATTAAACAGGAAAAATGGACGGTATCTTCAATAGCCATTTCACAAAAAAGAACAGAGACATTCTTCACAGGACCATTTCTTACCCTGACCTTTGATAAGAAGCCAAGGGAATGATGTGAAACCGCTGCTGTGTGAAGGCTTTTCTGAGGCGGGGCTAGTAATATACTCCTGGTATGTGCCATTCTGATGATCCGAATTGATACAGGAAGAAAATCTACAAAGTCTAGAGAGATGAATGGGTCACATGTCCAGAGGCTGTTGATTCCTTTGGAATTTCAATTGATCTAATTATCAGGCATATGAAAATTGGGAGTTCTAGGGGGTCTTATGTTTTAACAGTGCTGTACAATACATTGTTAGAAACCCTCATAATTATAACAACAAAAAAATCAGCAATGGAAATAATAGTTAACCTGAAGTGTGCTTGCTAAGTTCCAGGCCCCATGCCATTTTTCATGACTTATTAAAGGATTATAGCAGTTACATGAAATATGTACTTCTCATATCATGCTCATTTTCAAAAAGAGAAGAAATCAAACCTTTGAAAGTTAAATAACTTGTTCATGTTCACACAGACAAGCAGCAAAAAGTTGGAACTGAATCCAAACAACCTGCCTTGAGATTCCAGTGGAAGTAATCTATGGCAGTTTATGCTATATCAAATTATAGGTGGAAACGTTGCCTCTGTTAACAATCACAAAAATTCAATTTTTATTTTTATGTGGTTAAAGATTTATGTTTTCATATACCAAGTACATGTAGAGAGAGTCATGACTCAGCTTAGGTTCGCCCTAATTTACATCCCGGAAAATATGAATAGAGTCTTGTATCAAAAATTATGGTAGGTATCCCTTTGGCCCATAATATTTTGACAAGGAAAGTATTATGACCATCTCTTAAGTTTCACTACTGAAGTCACTGGGCATGGGAAGTCATTGAACAGTAATTACTACATTTTATCAATAATGTGGTTGAATAACTACAAAAATAATATTTTCTAAATTCTGGAGGTTTTTGAGAATACCTGTTCTCTGATAGAGTAAGAAAGTTTGAGATATAGTTTCCTCTTCTATTTGACACAATGAATAGGTATGTGCAAGTTATCCAGAAACTGAGGCAGTGCATTATAAAAGGGCTGGTTATGATGTGGGTCTGATTTACATGTCAGAAGACTCCTACGCATTGCATTTCTACAGGCAGGATTGAAATAGGGGTCTGAAAGATAATTAAAAATTAATACCTATCTATGAGTTAGTGACTGGCTCTATAGAATTTAACCACAAAACGAAGTCTAACTTGATCATTGTTAGAGCACACTGGGTACGTAAGTTTTAGCACCATAATTGTGTAGTTGTACCTTAAACCTTCTTGAGTCCTTCCAAGTTTTTAAAGTGATCTCTGTCACTGAGTAGGCATTGTACTAAAGGGAGTATCAGTGTACTGACACAGTAAAAATAGAATTTATAGGAATGTAACTTGGATATAAATATACATATTTTATTTATATATTATGTAAATAATGTTATAATACTAATATTGTTAAATTTCAATAAACAAAACTTATTAGTTTTGTAAAATTATACTTGAAAAATTAAGATAGGATTGTTCAAAGTTATATTCCCTATCTATAAGAGTAGATGCATAATATTTATTGTCTGAGAAAAGAAAGCCAAATCCGTGTACTCCAATTTTTATACAATTTACAGTAACTAATATGTCTTAAAATAAAAGTAAATAAATACTTGGTTGTAAACTGCCTAGTATATACAAGATACATGGCAGCAAGAGATGTTAAATGTTTGTACAGGGTGAAGTTGTGCAAATTCCATACATTTAAATGTTTCTGAAATTATAGATAGTACTCTTGCTAATTTCACTATGAAACATGTCTTAAAAATGATCCATTTTTATGGTCAGCATTTTCAAAACCTAAGTGAATAAAATTCAGTTCCAATGTTAAAAGAAAAATTTCAACTCATTAGAACCTTAAAATTAAAAAAAAACCTCCTTTTCTAAAAATTTTTTTTGACTTTTCTTCCGGTACCAGGAATCCAACTCATGACCTTACACTTGCCAGGAAGGCGCTGTGCTGCTGAGCTAAATCCCCAGCCCCAAAACTCCATTTTAAAGATAATTAAAAATACCTTTCTCTCTTGAATATTTCATTTTCTTGAGTTATATGTATTTATGTATAATTAGTGATATTATATTGACTTACATTTCTTATGGCATGACAGACCAGTAAAGAAATCATGTGACCTTGTGACCTGTAGCGTGTTTTTCTCACATCGCAAAATACTCTTTTAGCAAAATTAAAGAAGCATTGTGAGATTTTGACATTCCAAACAATGAAATAAAACTGCAATCTTTAACTTTTGATTAAACCAAACATTAGCTTTTAGATTGTTATTAGAATAGCTATTTTCTTTTGATTAGAATACAATTATTTAAAAGGAGCTCTTGAAAAAGGTGTATTTTGGTACATAAGCCACAGGTCTAATAATCAAGAAATAAAAATTTAAGTGATGACTATTTGAATAGCTTTCCTTACAACTTCACTAAGTGCAAGACCTCTGTGATATTTTGCTCAGGAAAAGTCTACAAAGCCTTCAACTTCTGTGTCATCTGAGTTTATTTTATGAACAAATGGTCAAGGATAAAACAAAAATTACAAAACGTTTAGTTAATAAAGCAAAGAAGCATGGTTTGAACTGTATATCCACATACATATATGCAAATTAGTGTCACATACTTAGAATTTCAAATTGATGGATGGGGTGTCTGACATAAATATCATCAGAATCAGGAAAGCTAATCTTTTTATCTGAGGTTCAAGAGAGAGAAAATATCTCCACATGGACAGACATAGGATGGAGCAATAGTTATATCTTGGGAAGGGGAAACTGACTGAGAAAGAGAGTACGTGGTACTGAAGCGCTGTACTTGCCTGTGCACACACAGATCTGTTCATTCGTTGAAGAAATTAGTCTAACATTTGAGGTTTGTGTAATTATATTGTAATCAAAATGAAGAAAAATATACATACGGGTATAACACATAGGCACGAAAGCAGTATTTCCTCTAGTCCATAGACTATCTTTGTAGAATTAGACAAAGGTTCTTCTCCTGGACAGATTTGGTTTCTAAGCACACAGTTTGATTAACAGAAACGGGCAAGGATTCCTTCGTAATTATTTGGAAAAAAATACCAAAGAACAGTATTCCATCAGTGCACTAACTATCTACGTGGTTATGGAAGACATATTAAAAAAGTGCAACTGGCTTTCCTAAGTTTAATCACACCTTAAAGTCTAACAAAAACTATCCCACGTCAAAGTGCTTCAGTATTGGTGTATGGAAAGCTGTTTTAATTTTCCATAGTAATACAATGTTATATGTAAATATGCCCTCTGTAATTTGCTCTTGCTCAATATTTGCTCAGAGAGTTTTTTCACAACACAGTTTCCTTTATGACATTCATAGGATGAATAATCTGTTTTTGATTAGTGACCACAGAGAAATTTTTCTTATGTGTACCACTCACAAATCAATGCTTTACAAATAGCTATGCAGATTAAAAATATGCATATTTAAAGGAAGAATAAACTGAGGACAGTCAAAGATTAACTAAATTGATTTTTAATTGAAATTTAAGAGTCCAAGTTATGTACGGTGAATGTCTATGGAAATCTGTGATTTAAACACCCTGAATATGTGCTAGGATAGAACAGAAACATATTGAAGAACCTGTAATTTGTGAAAGGATATATTTACCTAAGATATTATGATAGCAGGAAATCTAAAGTTTTCATTCCAAGAAAATATATGATAATTTGGCCTGCATTTCTGGAGATGCTGGGTATAAGGTTATAAATAATGTGTACATGATGACTGACCAAAGGGTTCTGTAAACACTGAATAACATTCTTTGCTGGAACCCTTTAGAAAGTCCTATTTTCTCAATGTGGTACTTCGATTTTAAAAACTAAAGAGGTGTGCTATGTGTGTGTTTGTTAGATTTGTTTAGTTGAAACATATTCTAAGTAATGGATTTCAGTAATCATATTATTTTACCTTGAATAAATTAAAGGTTCGGAGGTTGAATTGGGTATTCCTGGGCAAGGGGGGACATATTAAGTAACACAAATTATACATGAATTTCCCATTTTGAATGATGGTGATGAAGCTCTTTAGCTACAGTTCGAATATTCTGTTTCTGGAAAGATTTCTATGTTCATTGTCATTATATATTTTGCTGTTAGATATAATAAAAGACAGATTTAATAAACACGATTATAGCTGGTGGTTTAAATAGCTGAATTGACTACTAATTTACTATTTCTATTATAATTTAGATGTATGATCCTTGAGGATTATTTTTTCAAGCTCTATTTACCAAGTCTGAAATTTGGCAAGCAACTGATTCCATTAATTTTCTATTATTGGCTGTCTGTACATATAAAATATATTACTGCATTTCCAGTTAGGTAATTCACACATACAAAGCTTATTTTTTTCATAAACAGTACTAAGTAGAATGAGAACTTTTTCACTTTTAGAAAACATATATATATATATATATATATATATATATATAATTCTTTTCAATTTTTGAATTCCTAACACAGCTAAGCTACTAAGCTTAAGAAGGCAAAATGGAAGTGAAATCACCTCATAATATTTTGTTTACGAAAAATATTTCATAAAATGTCTTGAAATCAGAATTAAAATAAAATAATTCCCTAGCATAAAATATATTTTCATCGTTCATTTTATATTAGCAATTTATTTACTACCACAAATGTGGAAAAAGCATTTACAATGTAAGTGACAGAAGATAACACAGTTATTGGGAAATTTAAGTAAATAACACATATAAAATGCTTTGCAAACTGTCAACTGCTATGGTAACATTTTTCAAAAGCTTTAATAATTTTTCTAGCTGAAAATCATTATTGTTATCATTCAGAAATAATTATTTGTCACTTAAAACGGTACTGTGTCTTACTGTCTGAATGGGGAATCATAACTAAAAGAGTATGCCCTTCAAGAACTTACAATATAATTAGGAAGAAAGAGCATATAAAAGCGAGGTTCATGATAATAAAGAGTTATATATGTGAACTGCCAAGGGAGTGGAAGCAGCAATAAATTTTACAGAAATTCAGAGTTGGGGGTCATGGTGAAATGAAGTTATTGATGTCCCTATGCAGATAAACTCTAAATAATTATGTCTTAAAAACCAAAGTGAAGAGAATAGCCAGTGAAAAGAATGTTCACATTACTGCACTGAGTTTTCTAGATTCATTCTCTATCATTTTTTAGTTAATGGAAAATCCATGCCCTCTGGTGGACAGGACTATTAGTTTTATGAATTTCAGAGGTGACCCCATTTTTTTGCTAATGTCAATAACTGTATGTTAGAACTGGAGTCTATACTGTCAACATCAGAAGATTTTTAGTATTTTAAAGGACACTGACTTCACAATTTAAATGGATTACTCTTTTACACAGTAACACAGGTATAATTCTAGATTCTATAATTTTTTGAGACTAAAGTTTTCTGAGTGATTGAAATTTCCATGAAAAATAATTAAAATCTGTAATATTTCATGATTATATGAAGATTAAAGGCAAGAATTTTACAATTAATGCTTGCTTATTTTACAGTAAGAATCACAACTCTCTGGACTTGAGACATCTACTATCTATATTTCTTAGAACAGTAAACCTGAAACAAATCTAATTGTCTGCTACCTTCTGACACTAAAAATTTTCAAGAACTTATAGTACAGAATTACAAATAAGAATGATTCTTAGAGCCAGGAATGTAGCTTAGCAGCACAAGTGCCTGCTTGGCTAGCACAAGGTCCTGAGTTTGAGTTTGAGTTGCAGTCCCGCTCAAAAAAAAATAAAATAAAATAAGTAAATGAATAAATAAATGTGTGTTTCTTAACATTTGTGTCTTTAGAAATAAAACTCAATAGTCTTTTTTAAAAAAATCTATGCCTCTAGGATTTGTATTTGGAGATTATTGGAATGGACTTACTAGATCTCAATGTCCAAGGTCCTAGGTTAAAATTTTCATAATTTGTTGAGGAGTTTTCATTGATACTGCTGATTTTACTTTGTAATTCTTCTTGCTGAGTGGTTACATTATCCAAACTACTTAATTCAAGAAACGTTTATAGGGGTTGGGGATTTAGCTCAGTGGCACAGCACCTGCCTGGCAAGCACAAGGTCGTGAGTTCGATTCCAGGTACCGGAACCGCCCCCCCCAAAAGAAATCCTTTATATATCAGTCACTTTAAAAAGAAAGCCTGAATTTAATATTTTAAAGCAAACAACATCAAGAATTAGCATCCCTAATTAAACTCTCCAATCCTGAGCGTGTATCTTTAAAAGAGAGAAAAAAAAAATGGATATACACTGGGCTTGAAATTATATAGACTACTTGATACTAAAAGAAAGTCAAACATTGCCTCTCCTTAAAAAATACCCTAGATAATATACATCATATCATATGACCTGGAGTTTACAGGCAGAAAGCATTGTACATTGGTTTCTTATTCAAATTTTAGAGATTTTTCACAAGCAATTTATGTAGGTACAAGCTTCTTAAAATGTCCTTTGGGCACATCTGTCTTCCCAATTTCATCAATTCAGCTGAATATAATACCCGTGTCCCCAGGTAAAAGTCATGATGCAATTCTATCAGACAGTTGCTGTCCTTAGCGCAGTGTGGGTGTGAGAGCTAATTTTGTCCTTAGATTCAGAAGCTTCATTAACAGTCTTAACACATTCACTGCAGCTTTCTAAACCTCTCAGGCTTTAACACTTACACCACTGCAGAACTGAGGAGGGAGGAAAATAAAACGTTATCCTTGTTTTGAAAACACATTTCATTGACTGGCAACAAATACAGCTTCCTGCGCCCTTCCGAATTTGAGTTCCAGCAGTGTCATACTATGGAAGTGGCTCTGCAACACACAATTAAAAATAAGGGAAAAGACCTTCCACACACACACAAACACAGACACACACATGAACAATTTGTCCACAATTCAGTGCATAAGAGACACTGCTTAGACTTGATTACCATTTTCCTACTATCAAAGAGCTATTTGGTCTTTTTAACTGCATTTTCAAAATCTAACTTGCAAATACTCAATAATAATACTAATTTCTCTGATTTCAGTGATTAATCCTACTAAACTGTGATCTGATTTTTAAATGGAAACATTTATCATTTCTAACTTTGATTCTCAATTTCTGTTTTCAGTGATTATGAGAATAAGTATATTCAACTGTTATATCATGCGAATTTCCTTAGCAATTGCGACAAGCTTTGTCAGACTCTTTCAAATAGTGTGAAATGATGTTAAGGACAACATTGCCATATATGTGTACACTAATCTCACCCTCTATTTATTTATAATTCATCATAGTTATACTTCTTACAATGTCCAATTTAAACATTCTGAACTTTGGATTACATAATTAAAAAAGCACTTCATAATTAATGAGATACTGTATGAATTAGAATTTATATGTATCGATATTTTAACAATTAAAAGTATTTAGACAGAGAGGAAATTGTGTGATGATTTTGGTAATTGATGATTTTATTATAACTTGTAATGCATAAAGGGTTTATTTTCTCACAAAGCATACTAAAAGCTCTAGGTATATGAAGCTGTATTTTGAACATGTCCAGGACACATGCATTATCTCAGTCATGAACAAAAGAGAAAATGCTTCTCTGCCAGTGACAGTACTAATCTGCAAACTGGGCAAATACCTTGGAAAGAGGAGCAAATAATTTTAAAAATGAGTGAAAAATTGAGATATAACTGCAGTCAGAATATGAGAAAGCAAGCATGCGTGTCATTCTTAAGCATTATCTGAAGACATAGGGATGACAAGGTACACACCCTGACGGAACACACAGGCCCACCGTCCCATTTGTGTTGTGGCACACACGTCCAAGAAAACAAATTGAGTTGTTTGCCTGACACGGACACATACGAGAACACACTCTGGTGTTTGGTGTCATCACACCAGATTTTCCAACGAAATATTTTAAGAAGCAACTTAAATTGAAATGAAGATATTTTAAAATACTCATTATAGAAAATATATTAATGTAAAAATTCAGATTTAATCTTTATTTCTGTAGCCTGACCAGAGACCTTGCTTAAATAGTGGCATTTGGGGAAATGGTGCCTGCCAATGAGCTGTCTTGGAACTGTACATGTCCATAGCAGTACAATCATCCCAGATTTATGGGCTAATTTGCAAAATCTGTGACTTGCAACTTGGTAAAGTATATGGCAGACAGCGAGTTCTACAGAATATCTTACACTCATACACAACAGAATTGCTTTTAAGTTCAAGAAGGTTACGTGTAAATAATACTAGTTATATACAAGTGCACCACCCTAATTCTAGGTCAGCTGTATAATTAGAAATTATCTCTAGTTTACGTATTTTGTGAATTATTTATTTCATAAGCATTTTGGTGGCCTTGGCATACGTACAAGAATATAAATTGCAGCAAAACCTAAAACAAATTAGAGGTGAATTTGAAGAAGAAAATATTAAACTTGAAAAAATTTTATTTATAACCTTGTCTTCTTTCCCCCTCTCTCTTTTCCATACCACTAACCAGTAGGAAAAACCAACAGTGTTCCATTTCAATAGCTGTAAGTCTTGATCCAACCTGTGCTCTTTGTGAGCATAGACTTAGCAGAACAGGGAAGAACTACAGACAGGGTTCTTTCACAGTTTGTATGGACAGCAAGAGCTGTTTGCTTTGATCTCCAGCGTGCGGAGGGTAGAGTTGTGCAGGACCTCCTGAAATCAGGTGTTTTGCAGTGTAATCTGTATTATGCCTGTTTTTCTTCCACTCAAGTTTCAGTCAGTATAGTTCTATCTCACTGATCTCATTTTAGATGCCCACAATTTCATCAATACAAGAGGAAATCATGAAATTGTATGGTTCTTCCTCTCATATTTACTGGGAAACTTGGTTTCCTTCCTAGGCCAGTCTAGCATATTGACTGCCAATCCTGCATACTGCACATGAAAACTTTCTTTAAATAATTAGTCCAGTTATACAGCCTGATTTGTACCAGGAACTGAACTCAGGACCTTCTCCTTGCCAAGAAGGTGCCTGTGCCACTGAGCTATATCACCAGCTACTGAGTTATATGCCAGCAATATATGTCAGGGATATAGCTCAGTGGCACAAGTGCCTGCTTGGCAAGTTCAATTCCCAGTACCAAAAACAAAAGAAAACAGTTAGTTTGAACCAGAATCTGGAATTTCTTAGCTTTTGACATATTGCTTATAGCACCTAATTGCAAATGCCAGAAACACAGAGTAAGACTCCATCCTACCTTTGCCTCCAAAACCTACCCCTACTAGAAGTAGCCTACTTCCAAGAGGGACTTTGTGAACACTTCAGTGTATTCGTTTGCATTTGCACTTTTTTACTATACAGAAACAAAAACATCATACTGACCCTTATTTGATATAGATTTTTTATTTCCTAGCTGTGTGATGGTTCCATATCACATGAAATCTTGAACTTTGTTTTCTTGAGACTGAATGTAACCCAGGCACTGGATAGATTCTAGCTGCTCAGAAAAAAAGTAGAAATCTACTCCCAGTAACAAACCTGGTGTCCAGAGGAAGTCTGGAAAGTGCTGGGTGTACACTTTGCTATCTTCCAAAATATTTTTCTGATACAGTAGTCCTCACATTTTATATTTCTGCAATCCATCAACAAAAAACAAGTACTATCTAATATATAATCTACATGATTTGTGAAAGTTTTATGCACATCTTAAGCAGATTTCATCTAGATAATATAGGGTTTTCTTTGTAGGTTTATTTTTTAACAGACTATTTCAATAAGAAAATATTTGGAAGAGGGGTTGGGGATTTAGCTCAGCGGCAAAAGCGCCTGCCTTGCAAGCGCAAGGTCGTGAGTTCGGTTCCCGGTACCGGAGAAAAACCAAAAAAAAGAAAATATTTGGAAGAAAAATTCAGAATAAAATATAAAACTCTTTGTTATGTATGTCAAATTTGTACCAATAAACTGAATAAAAAATAAAATAAAACAGAGAATGCTGATGAATGGCACACATAAAGCTCACAAATTTTTTCTCATTTTTTTGCTCATCTTTGTCATCTTTTTCAATGTTCTCTAGGCTAGAGATCATTGTTTGGAACAGAGGTACACAGTCCAGGTTTGTAGCTGTGTCATACCGTAAAGTCACTGGCAAAGAATTCAAAATCCTCGGGAGTTATGAGCTTCAGTCTCCTCATTTAAAAATGAGATGGAATATCTATTGTTTATACTTTTGCTGAGAAGTGAATGAGACAAATATATGTAATAGAGCTCTGTAACTAATAATAAAGTTAATTTTGTTAAGTCTGCCTGTTATTTATCAATATAGTTCATATTTCTGAAAGTTTATATTGTTTTTGTGTGTGTGTATATATATTTTGATATAGTTTTTTACAAAAGAACTAGAAATATTGTTACTTAATGGTCGACCTTAATCTTTGGAATCCTAAGTAGAAAACAAGAGACTAAACAGCAATGATCTGCTGTTGATTCTTTCAGAATAACTTTAAGTTCTGTATGCTTCAACTCTTACATGCTTCTGGAACAATCACAAGTAACATACCTCAGAGAAAAGGCAGGGAGTCTGCTCTTTTGGATTTGAATGACACCATCACCCACCCAGCAACCTCCGGAGTGGCATGGGCCACAGGGATACCTGGCACTGTAGCTCCATAATAGTGTCTCATGGCAAGGTGAACTGACCTAAGCCAGTATCAGTAGAGTCATCAACTATGGGCATGTCCTGATCCCTACCACAGTGTCAACCTGCCTTACCACAGCACTCTTAAGACTACCCCCCAAAACACAACTTTTGAAAATCAGCATACATTTGCCCCATAGATCAGAAAGCAGTTTAAGAATTTCCTTCTATTTTGGAATTGGATTTATGCACATGACTAATGTGTCCCCATGATGCCATCTGATCTGAAAGAACTATAAAAAGCCATAAATATGTGAATTTATAACTCAAACATGTTTATTTTGGTTACATACTTCCCCTTAATTTACATGTTCCAATTCATCTCTAAAATTCCAGGTCTAGCAAATGGATTTTGTATTACCAAATAATATTTTTTTCTGTAAATTCATGTGGTATCTCTATTTCATTAATAAATACTTCTAGTTCTTTTCAAATGATTTTGTTTTTTAGGTACAGTAAATCAAAAGAAATAAGAATAGATTTCAAATAAGTAAATGGTGCTTGAAAATTATAATACTGATATAAAGAAATATGCCCACATGACACACACTGTTGTAGTTTTGAATTTGAGCTACTTAGCTTTAAATATTAGTTTTTGCTGGTGTATTTAATCGATGACTACATGATGCCCTTCCCAAGTTTTTGTTTCAAAATGAGCCGAATCAAGGAATTTATTTTAATATATGAATATGTTCTCATTTACTCAATTGTAATATTGTTTTGGCACATTTTCACTAGGACTCTAAAGGCAGCTTATTTAACAGACTGTGTCTCTGTTTCACATATTCAGTTAAAGCTTAGGTTACAAAATGAAAACTGGTTCTTGTCCCTAAGGAACTTTTGAATTTCTTTTCAAATGTTTTCCTAAAATCTCTTCCTGTTTAAACCCACAGGCTGTTCAGAAATTACCTCCACTGGAAATGCCAAAAAGATACACAAATCTGCATTTAGTATGCATAGGTACATTTTTAATGAAGGGATGGCATACAGAAATATCATTAACTGCATTACTGTGAGTGCAAACAGTGACGTCTCCCTGATTTCAGAGGAAAAAGTTTTCCCTATGGGATGGGACAGTGGAGGGAAATCTCACTTTGCTATACATAAGAAACACTTCTATTTCTATCTTTTGCCTGCTACAAGAACTGAGAGATCTCTGTGCTCAAGGCGACACCCTCTAATCCACTGCTTTGTAGGTATCAGCAGTATCACACAGTGTGAGAAACTCAGCATTATCAAACTGCAGCCTTATCCCCCATTTCCAGTCTCTCAGCTTACTATGACAGTAGACGTAACCACAACAGCCACATGTGGAAATCCATTTTTATTACCTCATAAGACCAAATCATATGGTAATACCTTATAATAGAACAAGAAATTTAAGTACAGTTGCCCGGCAGGAACAGCTCACTTTCTCTCCTGTGCATCAATTGATTGCTTCTCTCTCTCTTTTTTTCATCTCTACCTTCCAAATCAACCAATAAATATTTACCATACTCTTTCCACAGTCAAGAGGCTTGTTCGGATCTGTGGTACATAGAAAAGAGTTCAGAACTGAGTCATTGTGAAAACTATACATGACCGATATTTTTTACTTCAATTTAGGTGTCATGAAAAAATCCCACAGGTAATTACCTATTTTTCTATGGGTTGTTAAAAATTGAATAATGAGAAAAACAGCAACATGCAAACAGTTACGGGCCTGGAGTTCAGGGGATGGAGTGAAGAGGCTTGCAGCTAATGCATGTGTGGTCAGACAGGGACTAGGCCTTTACGAAAGGCAGAAATGCATGTGTGGTCAGAGAGGGACTAGGCCTTTACGAAAGGCAGAACAGAAGATGAAACACACAGAGATCGTGGCTAGAGGCGAACCTAGAGAGCCAGGCCTCAAGATGGACATGCAATGGTCAGGCCTCCAGGCTTCCTTAGAGATAAGCAGCAATTTGAGATAATATAATTAACACTACCTGGTCCAGTAGGCCCAAATGAACATTGGACACATGGATAAGGGACCAAAACATCTAGACCAATCCCATCCTTTTTCTTTCCATATATCTTTCTTTGTGCCTCTTTTCCCTATTGCATTGATATTAGCTAAGTGGATATCTGTGTAATCCTATTGGTTGACTATAGTATGACACATGCATATGCATGTTATGATTTTGATGCAAAAATTACTCCTGTCAAAGGGCCTCGTGGCCACTTACTCAGGACCTCTCCTGGAATTCCAGGAGTTATTCTTCTCCTTATTCCCAATAAAACTCTCCTAACTTCCTCCTTGGCTCACGGCTTCATTCTTCAAAATTGTGAGACCAGGAATTCATTGCATCTGACAGGTTGGTAGTCATTTTTTCCGTATTATAACCAAGGAATCATCCTTCATTTAACTGAGCATAAACACTACCCCAGAAAGTCCTATTACTTTCCTTGTATGCTCAACACTAGATATTACAGTAATATTTACTTTTACTAAATATTTAGAGATAAAGCCTGGCTCAAATGAAGCCAGAGCTCACTCCATTCACTAAATGTTACAATTCAAACTCTTGTGAATAAATACCTTTATTGATGTGGTTATTAGTCCTTGTTCAGATATAAGGAAATCATTTACTTTCTCAGAGTCCCAGCTTGGCCAATAAAAGTGTACACTGGGCTCTATTAGTATATATTTGTTTATTTAAAAATTTTTATTAGAAAGATCAGCAAGGTAGTCTGAAATATGTAAATATTTATAAGGCAATATTTCTACTGTAAACTGCCATATTACCTTGTGAAACTGATAAAGCATGTATAAAACACTACAGCAGCTCCATTAGAACAGCAAATGAAAAAGGAATCAGTAAAATAGAATTAGGATCAGGATAGGAAAACATTTCATTTTTTAGTTAAAGGAATAGAAATAGAGAATATCAAATATAAGTGATGCACCTTGAAAGATAGGTTACTTGCCCTTTATGTTTAAAACTTCAGCATGTACACTGACTTTTCTTTAGAATAAGTAGTATGGACTCCATTGTGAAGTACAAAGATATGATATTTATTAGAGGAAATAGAAGGAAACTGAAAATGAGTTTGGGAGACTGAATTTTAATTTTTAAGATTAAGAAACCACAGGAAGTCTTACATTAGGAAGTAACTGATTAAGAATCTTTTACGAATATGTTAGAGTTTCTGTGCACAGCAGAATTTAGAGTCGAATGGCTGACATCTGAGTTTTGACACAAACATCTGACCATAAAGCAATGTAATCTGCAAGTAGAGAATCTTGATATATTGATGGCAAGAGGACCAATCTTTAAAACAGATAAACCAACAATGTTGATTAAAGTTTTTATATTAACACAATTAGCAAGACCAATGATCTTTATTAGAAAAATTACTACAGAGATATAAATTACTGTATACAATTTTTAGTACATACTAATCCAAACACTACTACAATTCAGGACATTACTCTGAGTTCTTACTCCTAATTTATATCTCATGAACTCAAACTATAGACTTACCTTTTAACATTATCTTTTAAACTTCTGGATGAAAGTCCCATTTATTGTGGCTTGTAGGAATTGCCTATTTTGATAGCATATTACACAAATTTCGTGATTTTCAGAAATGTTGAAATAATTGGTCAATTATGGATATTGCAGTAAATAAAATTGCAGTACTATTTATTGATTGTACAAAACTTTTTTACTGAGCTTTAGAAAGTTACTTTAAATGGAGATCTTTTTACAAAGAATTTATATCCTAGATTTACCACTTCCTATGTATTTAAACTTGCTTAGTTTATTTTAACTTTTCAATTTCCTGACTTTTAAAATGGGATGATTCTCATACTTGTCTCTTAGGACTAATGGGTTAATAACAACAAAATTCTTTAAAAAGTTTTAGGGCGAAGTAGTTGTTTAAAATACAATGTCACATACCAGAAAATTTTTCAGCATTGCAGAAAATTTTACTTGTAAATAATTCTTAAAAGTATAGATATGGATGTGGGAAGAAGGAGGTAAGTCATGCACTGAAGTGAGCTGCTTTTGTTCCAACAAAAGTCTGCAGGAACCAAACCGAAGGAGAAGTTAGCAATTAGCAAATCAATTTGTAGTATGTCCAAAGTTAACTTTGATCATATACACTAACTAAGGTTCATGTCGGGGCTTGACTGGCTGTCTACATTAACAAATTAGCCAGATAATTGGCATTTCTTATCTTAACTGTGTATTGTGAGCATAGAGTCAAGTTCTAGACTCAAATGCCATGTAGTAGTTAAAGCCTAAAGTGAATTTGAAACAAAATGTGCAGTGCTTTTCCCTTTCATTAACCCATTGACATTCCTGTCACTAACCTTATTTGGAAAAGAAATTCCATAGAGATCTGGCAGAATTAGAAGAAAATGCAGTCTATGTACTTTTCCCCTCTATAATTAGTAATGTGGAGACAGCGTGTTATAATTTGAATGGAAGTCAGGATATACTCAATGTCTTCCTAGCTCTGTTAACTATATGTGTATATGTAAGTTTATTACTTATGTACATCTTATTTCTTGCACTGATAAAAGGAAAATTATTCCATAATCAGAAGGAAGCAATCATCAAGGAAAAATGTACGTAAAAGCATAATTTTTGGGCTCTTAGCAAAATGCCTAACACCACTGCAGAAAGTGATCAACATTTATAAAATTCAATTTAATGTTTCCATCTATAAAAACAAGTGCTTCTGTATTTATCTCCCAAAGTACTGATACACTAAGAAGTATTCTTAAAGTTGAATGTATGTTTTAGGAAAAACAGATTTACTCCAGAAAACAATAATGGTCAAGGTTGTCAATTTAATCTATCTCTGGGTGATTAACCATGACGAAAATGAAAAAAATGATAAAACAGAATACTGGAGGAAATAGAATTGTCTCTAATTAAGGTGTCTTCAAAGAAATACACACCGAAGCTGCAACAATCAAATTTGCATCTGAATCTTATCTTTGAATTTTGCATGTATGCATACAGATCAGGTACAGCCTAGTTAATTCCTATTTCTCACCATGCAATTACTGGAAATATGCATGTAATTGAATATATTACAAATTCTGCAGATGCAACTTATAAAGTAGCATGAAAATTGCACTTTCCCTAATTTTAAAATATTAATTAATTTAGCAAAAAGTTGCATATCCTCATAAGTTTAAAAGTGCTTACCTTCCTTTTACATATTTTCTTTGCAAAATATGTGTATTAAAACAGCAATAATACTATGATAGCGAAGTCACGAGCCATATAAGAAAATGCACATGGAAGAGTTGTAGTTTAAAAGCTGACTAATAGTAATGATTACAGATCACTCTATACAGAAGGCATTTATACTTCTTCCTGTAACTCACCTTATGCTTGTTATGAAGGTAACTGCTTTTCCTGTAGATTCTAAGTCTCACAGTTACTTTGTAAGTTAGATAATTAAATATATTTTGGAGGTGAGGAAACAGAAGTTTAGAAGTTGTCTGTGCTTTGTCAAGATCCCACAACCAGTACATGCCTAATCTGAGATTTAAAAGTTGAGATTATTTGACTTTTATCCCAGCAGTAGAGCTTTCATATTATATGAATCTCCTTTACATTAGAAAATGTAAAAGAAATAATTCAAACCCTTCATGAAGGGTTTGTTCTAGCATTACTAACAATAAAACATTTAGTTTTCCTCTACCTAGTATAATTAATATCTAATAATTCCAATTACCCCAAAGAATAATGTCCATATATATTTGTGATTATTTAAATTATGCTTTTGTTATTTTTTGTTTTCATGTCACAGGACTGATGCATAAGAAATGAATGATCTGTTTTAGATACTAATTTTATGAAAGGAATGAAAATCATGTGGACCATCAACTCTTAGTATAGCTAACAAAATGAATAATCTGAATTCTCCATTAAGATGCAAGGTGAGGGGCTGGGGATTTAGCTCAGTGGCAAAGCGCCTGCCTGGCAAGCGCAAGGTCATGAATTTGATTCCCGGTACCAGAAAAAAGGTAAAAAAAAAAAAAAAAAGAAAGAAAGAAAAAGATGTATGGTGAACAGCATAGTTTGAAAACCAGCCATATAAGAGTATTGAGAGACATGGCTGTAATATACTTTCATAATTAAAATATAGCTTTGCTATCTATTGTAAAGAAAAATAGAATTACTTTTTATAACAGGCTTTAAAATATATTCACCAAGTAGAAAAATTCTTAGCTTGTAGAGTACAATATTATGGATATTGTGGCTGTCATCTTTGGGTAAACTATTTAGGTCATATAATAAGGTCACATTTACAGTCTCAAAATCATAATAAATTATCATCACAGCTTCAAAATTTTGCTTTGTCACATTTCACTGACATGTATTTATTTTTATTTATTTATTTAGGTGCCAGGAATCGAACTTAGGACCTTACACTTGCCATCTATAGGCCCTTGTGCCTCTGAGCTATATCCCCAGCCCATCACTGACGTTTTTTCAGACTTTGCACTGATATGTTGTTCAAATTCTAGGTTATAATTACAAGTTTGATGATGTGCCTTTATATTTGTTTGTCCTTTAATCTTCTGCCTTGCTGTCTCTCGGACTGTACTGGCTGAACTTCGCACTTGACACAGTTATTGTGCATTGTAGATATAAGCACCTATTTACTTTGTTATAAGATTTTTTAAAATACAATGTCCCTTTAAAGAATCATAACATTGGTAAAAATAAATGTAGTAAAAAGACAAAATGTGCTGTTCATTCAATGCATATGATTGCAGATGCATGTAATATAGCACTATATATTAAATAATAAATATAGAAAATTAACCGATTATTATAAAAATAAATTTCTCCTTGTTTTGTTACTATCAGTAATTCTTAAAAATATAAAAGTATTATTATTTTTTTACTCCCTCCATATAATATGTATAATCCTTACTTTAAGAGAGCTGAACAATAGTGGATTGGATAAATAGAATTTGCAGTGTTCTACAAGAAAGGAATATTAAAAAGAATGCAAAATTTCAAGGGGATTGCTAATATTTGATTTTACCTTCTAAAATACTACTGCTAATATTAATAAAGCCAATATTAATAATACCATAAAGTCAGAAAGAATTTTAAAAAGTGCAATTTGAATGATTTTTAGAGCTAGGACTTGTATATTACATAGATTCTAAAGCCTGTAACTTAAAAATTTGTACTAGAAAATGTTAGGTGTAAATGTAATTTTAAAATACAAAATACAAAAGCCTGAAAAAACATGGAGAATTATTTCATTCATATAAAAATTAGGGGCTGGGGATATAGATCAGTGGCACAACAACTGCCTAGCAAGCACAAGGTCCTGAGTTTGATTCTCAGTACAGAAAAAAATTTATAAAGAGTATAAATTGTGTGAGTAAGAATAAATATCTATGTAAATATGAAATATGTCACAGTATTTAGTAATAAAAGTATACATACACGTTTGTATGTTAACATACCTCAAGCATTACATTTCTTTCATTTCGATAAGCTAGAAATATGTAAAATGAAATAGAAGCAAATATATATGTATTTTGAATTATAGTCTGTAAAAATACATTTCATAAGAGCAATATGAAAAAGGTTAAGTAAGACTTTACTATTCCAATTCTTTTGGAATCTTTATTTCAGTTTAAAGGTAAGGTATATTTACTTTTAAAGTGGACAGTTTAATAAGCACAGGTTTTAGTATACATAATGATACCTGAATTTTTCAAGCAATCAATGTTTAGGTAGATTTGGGCAATATTTTATAGTAGAGTTTTATTCTCTATATTTTAAATTATACATATAATTTTTAAACATTTTCAAGTATTTTTTAGGTAATGATTGGCTATCTTAAGGAAGGAATTATTTTAAGATATTTTCTTTTCCTTCACTCAAAACTCTGTGTAATCAGATTTTATAAACAGAATGACAAACCATGTAAAGTGAGAAATAAGCAAACAGGTGTACAGCTTGTGGCTAATAGGCCTTCCTTTAGTTTCACAGTCTGATAATTTTCTTTGCATACTGCCTTGACCTGATTATTCATGACTTTTTGCATAATGAGAAGCATCTAGATGTGTTAGGTATGACACAGAAAATCTGCAGCTACTCCAGCACCCTGAGAAGTCTTGTAGCTTTCTTGGAAGATTGAGCAGTCAAAGTAAAATTTGATGCAGAATGATTAAAACTTTGAATCTATGAGATGAATATTTTGAAAAATATGTAACATATTAGAATATATCAATGTATTATTGAATTCATAAACCATACTCATACTTGCTAAAACTGTCCAAATGAGAACATTTTCTTTCACACTATTGAAAAAGTTATTTAAACTGCTAGATTTGTTACCTCTGTCCAGTGTTAAGAAATGAAAATTGAAAGATTATTTATTACAAATATCATTCATAAAATGACCTACCTATGTATAACCTCCAGATTTAAATGTGACCAACAGAAATTTTACAATAATCACATTTTACTGACTCAAAGTTTAAATTTTAAAATGGGATATTATTTAGATATATCTTCTTTATTTTTCTGTGAAACTTCATGACATATATTTTGTATGTTCTCAATTATTCTCATTAATTTAGAATGTGGCAAGAACTATTGGATAAAGGTGCCTGAGAAGGATGTTTTGAAGGGGATTAAAGGCAATGTATGCTTTACATTTTTTAATTGAAATACTGATGGTATAATTTGAGCATGGCTTTCTAGGTGTCCACCTAAAGCCTCATGTACTTTTTAGATAGAGCTTTTTAGAGGTAGCTACATCTAGAGTTTGTGATTGAGTCATGGTTCAATGAGGGATTATGGGTGTGAGTGCTACACTAACCCTAGGGTGGGTAGGCCGCCTACAATATCAGGGAAGAAGACAGGTTTGCTGCTCTGTCTCCCTCCTCTCTTGTTGTCTTCAGCCATGTCTATTGGTGTCTTCAGCCATGGCGAATTCTTGCCCCTCTGCCATTTGCCACTTTGCCTTGGGGTTAGCCAATAAGGACTGAAACCTCTGCAAACTGTGAGCTAAATAACTCTTTCCTCCTTTAACCTTCATTGTCGACTATTTTGTCTCAGCAATGAGAAAAGTAACTAAGACACTATCTTAACTCATTATGACAAATTATCTGATTTGATAATTTTACCAATATGATTGGGATAAACAGCTCCCTCTCATGCTTTTGTGGTCATTAATTTAAAACTTATTTTCATTGTTCAAATTATTATTGTGACATTTACTCAGGTCTTCCACATTTTCAAATTACAAGATGACACTGAGACATATGATGAAAGTTTAATTTTTAAAAACATATTGCAGCAAAAGGCACATTGCTTTTAATCCCTTCAAAATACCCTCACTTCAAACACACATCCTATCATTCTTGTCACCTTCTGAAGCAGTCTATATACCTCCTTTTGGCTTTTAGTTGCATTTCCTATTTATATTATCTCAAGGTTAATATTAATAAAGATGACTTTGACTTTATAAATACCCTACTGACAAATTTCAATGTGTTTATCCCTTGTCCTAAATGGAATTCAAAAAAATTTGTCAGACATTTATAGTTCTCTAAAATATTTCCTGAACTATCCCTTCTGGGTAAATGGCTAATGATTCCCCTACCCATTCTCACCACTTAAGCCATATGTGTATGGTATGTTTTTATGCACACAATAGGCTCTGTATAAAAACAGCTTGGCCATTGGGACTCTTGTATGCATTCTATACTTATTTCTTAGCATATAAATTATCTTTCCCAATTATAACTCTGCACAATCTCTTTTTTTGGTACCAGGAATCGAACTCATGACGTCAAACTTGCCAGGCAAGCACTTATGCCACTGATCTATATCCCCAGCCCTCTGCACAATCTCTTAGTATTTGCTTGCCTTTAAATTATTGCATGTACAATTAACCTCATTGTATTGTTACCTTTAGGACCATTCAAAATGAGTAAGGATTACAAACCAAGCATTACTTTCAGGCAAGTAAGAAAATTAGTAGTGGTGAAAAGATGGGAATAGAAGGTAAGTTTTTAGTAAAACACAATGGAGGGTCTGGGGATTTAGCTCAGCAGCACAGCGCCTGCCTGGCAAGTGCAAGGTTGTGAGTTCGATTCCCGGTGCCGGAAAAAAATAAAACAAAAACAAAAACCAAAAACCAAGAAACACAATGGAGAAGGAACAAAGTCAGTGTAGAATATAGAATATAGAACACATAGAATATAACCGTTTATGGATTATAGAATTCAGAGACAGCGTATGGGTGGTCAGTTGGCAGCTCTTATACCATATTGGGCCTGGTCTAAACAATTTTTTAAAAAGCTAATCTTGAACTTCGACTTTCAATTACATTTAAGTATACAGTGCAGGGGGAAAGGACTGCTGAAGCCAGGAACTAGTACTATGTGCTTAGAAAAGGCATCTGAAAATGGATGACTTGAAAACAGTCAAGAAAGTAATCTGAAGTTTCACAGAGTAACAAATTTAAAATATCACATACGTATGTATTTTTGTATATGCGCATTGTTTGCTTATTTCTATTTGTATGTGGTATTGGAAAAAGTGAATTCTCTAGCTTTTCAGTTCATTATACAACTTAACATTTTTTGTGAAATTGCATAAAAAGCATCTTTTTTATCTGCTTTGATTAGCTGACAGAAGTGTTAGCACATGGGTCACTGCCTAACAAAGGAAATTTAAATCATTCAGAAATAACAATAATAGTTCTAAATTTTATATAATATTATAGCTCACAAATAATGACCCTCAGGTTCTTTATAATAAGTGTTATTTCTCAAAAAAAAGGAGTCTTATCTATATTTGAGATTCAAAAAGAAAGGTAGCTTTCAAACTACGAAATCAAGGTCAATTTTAATTTTTTACTTTTATAGAATATTTTCAGTTTTAACAAAGGAAAGCAAAATATATTATTCTCATTACTTCAGCATCTAAAATAATCAATTAGAAAATTCCCCTAGTAAAAGGGAACATTTGGTCAAATATGTAGTAGTAATAATTTGCGAACAGAGGCTTCATAAATGGAAAAGCTGAGTAAAGTGAATGCTCAATCAAGAAGTTCAAACCTGTGCATGGCTTGTGTGCATGCATACATTTATGTTTTTACGGAAAGGAAACATCTTGAAATCCACAAAGAAAACTGTATGAATCATATGTATTTATATAATCTCCTGTCTATCATTTATCTGATTTTTTGAAAGCAGGTGCATTATTTCACAATATAATTTAAGTTAACCATAAACAAAAGTGAACCCTTCATATATATTTATGCTAAATTGTTGATGACTCATAATTCACATGTAGTATAAAACTATTTTTATATTGTCTTAGGAAATACCCTTTGTGATTTTTAAGTGTATGTGATCAAGAAGGAAAGTAAATAGCTGAACAGGAATATTGAACATAAAGTTGAATGTTATAAGTGTTAAGAAGGATCCGGGCACGGTGGCGCACGCCAGTAATCCCAGCACTTGGGAGGCAGAGGTAGGAGGGTCATTGCAAGTTCGAGCCCAGCCTGGGATACAAAGTGAGCT
>NW_004955407.1:7769785-7836452 GCF_000276665.1 Chinchilla lanigera
AAAACCTAAAAATACTAAGAAGGAATTTAACTAGACAGCTGGCAATGAAATGAGAATGCTCAAATTAGTTCCAAACCTTTTCTAGGGCTTTTCAACAAAGAGCAGAACAAATATTTTGCTTCCTGTACTTCCTTTTAAGCTACACCTTTTGGCTCCTCTGCCCAAATCTGCTTTTTTTATTCACTGACTCCCAGGCTCCTTCCCTCCTCAAGGTCTTCAAACATTGCCTTCCCGGAGTCTCCCTGTCCACATATTGAGAACTCACACACTTTTGGCCCTGCCTCTGAATGCCACTTTTTCCAAGAAACCTCAGTCCCCTGACCAAGTTAGGACCTCTCTGAATTTTTTACAGCTCTGGGCTTCTCAGTATTTTATTCGTGTAACTACATGTGTAGTTCATGTAGCTTCTGTTCCAGTTCTCAATGAGACACCAGGGAGGCAAGAACATCCGTATTGCTCACTCATTCCCCTAGTCGCTACTTCAGTAATTCTTCATTAAATGAATATATAAGAACCACGTGTGAGGGGCAAGCATGGGGCCTATCCTACAATACTGGCTATAGGTAGCCTGCATTTGGATAACTTTCTCAGTTCTTCATTTAAGAATATGCATTAGTGGGAAGAGCAAATACTAAGAATTTTTCTGCTGAGATGCTGTGTACAGGTGTTGCACCTAAATCTCGCTTGTAACATGACTTGTTCTTTGCCATTTACAAGCTGTGTGGTGTTGGAGAAAGACATTAATGCCACTCAGATTGTTTTCTTACAAGTAGAGATACACTCACAGCTGCAATTAAATGAAAGAATGGCCTAAACCTCTTCACAAAACACATAAATCTAAGGTGGCTTCAAGTGAATTAAGAGATAATATGATAGCATGCTGACTTCGTTTTAAAATGCATATTTTATTTAACTTTTTTTGTTATAAAATCTGGCCCTCATCTGCGAACAGTTTTGCCATCCAAAATTCCAAAGAGTACATTCTTCTTCCTAAAAGGGGAGGCTGGCCTGGAGGAAGGTTTGTCACGTTCACAACACTTTTGTTCCTTGTGCCTGAAGTTCTCACTCCTTGGGTCTTAACTCCTCAACCCATACCACTGACGGTGCTGACCTCTCTGGTAGTCTCACTTATTTGTCCTACTTCTGTGAAAATGTTTTAGAACCTGGCCTTGGTGATTGTTCTATCACTGTAGTTTATTCACAGCAGCACGTGGAAAGGTTTTACATTTTAGTCTCCATGAAGACTCTCAGTTCCACTTCTCTGATCTAGCTACTTTGCTGTCTTGTACACTCATTCCCATGATGACTGCATTGATTCTGACTGACCTATATGAGCAAACTCTTCATCATCTCATTTCTATGCATCCCATTCTGTAGTCATAACTTCTATTCTTCTGCCTCAAGTTCTCCACTGAGTTGGCATCTAAAAATTAATTTAACAAATAAATGGACCTGCACCCCGACTCTCCATGTCACTAGCACTCACCGTTCACAGGTTCTCACTTCGCTCCTACTCATCTCAGTAATGCAGGTCCCACTTGATCTTTCCCTTGCTTTAGAGCTTCAATTTCCTGACCCCTTTCCCACACTGTCAGGTAAGACTTAGGAAAATGCCAGTGGTAGTTAAATCTAACTCTATATCCACCCTATGCCGGCACCCACAGAGCTGCATGTGTGCTGGTGAATATTCAGTTGATTTTAACTTTACACATTCTCTTAAAATTTCTATACCTTACCCTTGTTTTCATATTTAAGTGAGATTCTAGCTTACAACACCCTTTAGACTATAAGATGAATCAGAAGTAAACCAGCACAAGCAATCACTATCTCCTGCTGTTCTTTCTAATTTCTTCTCTCGAATTAACTTCACTCTCCAAATGTTACCCCATGCTTGCTGCATTCTCATAAAATCAAATGGGTAGTTAGCTCTTCTCCTTCAATTTTCTCTTTACTTCACAACTTCACCAAAAATGTTCTTGTCAAATTTATCTGTGGCCTTCACATTGTTAAATCCTATCTGCAGATCATTGTCTTTTTATTTGACCTGTCAACAGCATCTGAATGAGTTGATTTCTCTGTTTGAGACAGTGTTTCTACTTGGCTTTCCTGACACTTAGTTTGTCTCATTTTTCTTCCTACCTCAGTGCCTGTTCTTTCTTCATCTTTGATATATCTCCCTCTCCTTCTCCCTCTCCCTCTCCCTGTCCCTGTCCCTCTCCCTTTCCCCTCCCTCTCCCTCTCCCTCCCTCTCTCTCTCTCTCTCTCTCTCTCTCTCTCTCTCTCTCTCTGTCTGCTCGAAATAGAACCAAAGATTCACATATCCTAGGCTAATGGTCTATCACTGACCTAAAGCTTCAGGCCTGATACTTCACATTTATCTTCTACTCCTGGAAACCTAAGAATGCCCCAAGAGCACATATTTTGGATATTAACATCATTTGTACATTCTTGTGCTGGAAATCTTATCCAGTAGTATCACTTTCATTTTCACTGATGTGATAATGACTCAAAATTTTACCTTCAACTTGAGCTTCCCTCACGAGCTTACCTCTCTCAGGGAAGATGCCTACTTTAATGTCTTCTAGTTTCTATTTTAAACTTAGTATTGGTGAAGCCATAATTCTGAGCTTTCCCCCAAATCATTCTACCTGTACTTTTTTCATTTTAACATATGAAAACTTCATTCATGCAAGTGCCCATATTAAATATCTGGTAACTTCTTAACTTTCTTAACTTTTCTTATAATATTTATTCAATTGTTTAGTATATCTTATTCTAATATATATATAAAGTATATTTATGACCCACTAATCCATTATTTTTCATAACCAGCACCTCAACCATCCTGTTACTGGCCAACACTAGCTTCCCATGAGATTATTTCTGTGGACTGTTGATGGCTCTAATGCTTGCTTTGAGTTTATTCTTAAAATAGATATCAGAATGATTGTGTCAGAATATGTCATATCATGTGTTTCTCCTACTCAAAATATTTCAATGTCTGTTCCTTCTCATTCAGAATAGGGATTGAATAACTTAAGGACACTTTTTTTCTCTTTTGGGTGGTAGTGGGTCTTGAACCCAGGGAAGGCTAGGCTAAAACCCCAGTGCATTTACTTATTTATTAAATTTCAAGGCAAGTTCTTTGCAAAATCAGTAATTTTCTCAGATTGGGTTCAAACTTTTAATCCTCTTGCCTCATCCTCCCATATTAAAAACCTGTAATGCCATGCCTGGCTTTATGGGATTTATAAAACTCTGCATGTGTGTGTCTATGTGTGTGTGCGCACACGCACACATGTATGTGTGTGTGGTGTGTTTAGAACTTGGGATTGGATCCATGGCTTCCTGGATGGTAGGTAAGTGCTCTGTGGTTTAGCTATTCCACCTCCCTTCAATTTCACCTCATTATCTCCCATTGTTCTGTCACTCACATCTGTCTTTCCTGGTCCCTCTGGACACTTCATCTCCCTCCTGGTATCCGTGATTCACACCTTCACTTCTTGCGGGATTTCATTCAAAATCACCATCTTAGTGAGGCTTTTTCTTAACTCCAACCATACCACTTTTCCACCCTTCTTTCACATATTTCCTGATGTTGCTGTTTCTGCTGTCATCCTTATTCTACTTATCTTACTGGAGCAGAAATTATCACTCAGATATTTTCTTTCGTGTTTATCTTCCTTTAGTTGAATTAAGCTAGGGCAGAGACTCTTCTTTTGTTCACTTATGATTGTATCTCCAGTGGCTAGACAATAATCTGGGATTGATAAATATTTCTACAGAAGATGGATGAAAAAGCACATGAGAAACTTTGGTTTATTCAGAAAAAGACTCTTTGTAGTGAAGAAATGAATGATATAAATCAGTAATGGTAATTATAAATGTGGAATGTGCATCATATGAATGACAATTGGAAGTTTTTTCAATAGTTTCATATTAATGCTGAGCCATGGAAAAGATGAAATTGTATTTGTATCATCACATGAATCGAAATAAATGTAAATTTCTATGTTTAATATTATCTTTCAGGTCTTTCCTCTAGCTTGAGAAAAGAAGCATTTGTATAGCAAGCTGTTTGAACAGAAGTATAGAAGCAGTTGCTTTTTCTCTTAACAAAAACATAGTTTTAAATATTTTCTTTATCAACCAAGAAAAAGAAGTAAAAGTGCTTTAATGGTATGTAATATCACATTTCTCTTTTATCAAGAAAAATGTGCACAAGTTGTATAAGCTCTTCGGCAGCAAAGTTACTTTATGTATATTCACTTTCTCATCATATATATTTACTGCATTTAAAAAATTTACACTTAAGATAAAGTCGTATTCTTTTTTCTCAATTTCTGTGGCTGTGTGTAACAGTCAAAGGCACATTAGATTTTGGCTTAGAACCGAACGTTTCTGGGCCATGCTCTGCTGTTTTCTAGCACTGTGACCTTGATCATTCACAAGAAACTTTTATTTTCTGAATCTGCAGAATGTGGACACCTGCCTTGCCTTCCTCATTGAGAAGTTATGAGGACAGGTGACCTGGCACAGCGATTCGCACATGTTGTATAGTGTGTTGGCAGGGGATGGGATATGCTTTGATCCAGGGGTATGAGAAAAACCAGGATAAAATGATAAGATGCATGATTTCTGGAATAATTCCACTACATACAGTAGGTTTTTCTTTAATTTGCTCTTAGTCATTTCCAATTACTTTTAGTAGTAATAGAACAGCTATTATAGGATAATCAGGAGAAGTTGGCTGTTTATCTTGGGTGAAATACAATTCTGAAATCTCTATGTCTATGGCCCAGATTATTCATTTCTGTGTTATTAATGTAACAGGCATATATAAAGCTTCAAAGTCTGGGAATGACTGAGTTAATGCATGTGCTATTTATGTTTTGATCCCTGGGTCTGACAAGTTGAAGGAAGAGGAAGGAGAGATGGTCATTTTTCTGGTTTTGCCATTAAAAAGGTGTTTTATCCTGAGGCAACTCGCTTCTGCCCTCTTTGTCTCTTAATTCCATTTATATGACATAAAAAAGATAGATTGGGAAATTTTGGAATGGGTTCTCCTTCAAGATTTGTGACTAACTCATGCTATATATTTTTCTATTTTGATATTTTCTAATTCCAACAAAGTATTGTGTCATACTTCTGTGTTTGGAAATTTATTATGATGCTTTGAAAATAAGTTCTTTCCTGAAATTGAACTTTATCATCACTTAATATAGTAAAGTTCACGCTGATCTCTGGAAATAAATATTTTAAGAAAATAAAAGTAAGTGTAAGGTTATAATAAACAGCTACGCATTGTTTTATCATACAGCAATATATAAACCTAAGATTGAAGTCACTCTGAACTATTTCCCATTCAGAAAGCCATTTTGCTCAAGACCAACCACTAATCATTCATCTCTTTAGATGACATTGACATTTTAACCAGACACTGCTAGGTTCTAAAGCTTCATATGGTGTTTCAATCAGAGTGATTGTGTAACAAGAAACATGAAAGGGTAACAGCAATTAACCTTCCCCAGTGTAAAAAGGAAAATTGAAAAACATAAGCGAGAGTTTGAATCCATAGGTCAGACATGCCAATGATCATTTTCATTAATTTTTTCATGTACATACTCATTGAGGGAACTTAAGCTTTATTTAAATGTTTCAATAGAATTCACATTTCAGGCAGGAGCATGTAACATTCAGTCTTTAGATGCGATATGTAATTTTTTTCCACTTAGCTATGTTTATAGATATGTGTGGAATGAGATGCAACCAGCAGACTGTCTTCTGAATAAGAAGGAGCTCTTTGCACCCTTAAGTGGACAACGAATACCAGATACTTGAGTTTGCTCTATTTGCTGAGTTTACATGAGAATTGGTGGAAGATTAGATATTGTTCAGTCTCTTCTCATCAGTGGTGACTAGCTTCATATATTTAAAACACTTATGCTAAAAACTAAATGGAACATATAAGGCAAGACAGAGGGATCCCATTCACCTTAGCCACAAAAGAAAAAAAGAACGAAACAAACAAACAAACCAGGAACCCCAAAACAACAAAAATCTCCCACAGTACCAGTATTCTAATCAGAATATTTTAAAAATGTGATTGTGGTCTTGTATGAACCATTAATCATGTATTTGTAAGTGACACACAAAATATCTAGGATGGAAGTCAAGTTATGCTCAATTGTCACTGTGACTGGCTTTGGAGCTTCTAAGTGATTAGTAGAAGACTCTGGGTGCGTCTGTTAGGGCCCAGGAGGTCTGACTTTGGAGAACACATCTGGTCTCTGGCCCCTTCCTTTTTGGCTATGTTCCCCTGCTCCCCTTCCTGGCTTCAATGAGCCAAGCAGCTCTTGTGCTATGCCCACCCGCTATGATATTCCTGCCTCGGAGTCAACAGACCACGGAACGTGAATCCCGAGACTGGGAGCAAAAACAGCCCTGTGCTTTTTTATATTGTTCCTGTTAGATGTTTGTCCACAGCAATGAAAACCTCACTAGTGCAATGGGATACCTAGAATGTATGCATATAAATACATATATATCTATACATTTATGGTGTCCAATCAGATCTTAGAGAATTTAAATAAAATCAAAATTTTCTGTGATTCCCAACATAATTCAATATTCTGGCAATTAATTGAATATGTCTTTTCTTTATTAATCAGTTAAAGATGAGTGTCCATTCTCAATGTGCCAGTAGAGCTGGTCACCTTTTAAAATACCACATCTAAGATCAATAAATCCGGACAATGATTAAGGGTAAACTTTTTACACAGTTATGAGAGGCAAGTACAGCTTTGCCACATTCTATAGCACTTGGAAAGCACATTTATTTCTGATAGATGAAGATGGTGTCTCTCCTATCCCCCTTCCCCATCCTCGGGAAACTAAATGTCTCTCATGAAAAGGCAGTATTTTGACAGTAAGTGCTATCAGTTATTACAAAATGGAAAGACAGCTTCACTAGTAATATATTTTAGTGTAGTTTTATGACATTTTAGAAAGTAAAGAAGATAAAACTCAATAGGCAGCAGTATAAACTGAAGAAGTGAACAGAAAAAAGGAAATTAAAATTTTTTTATTTTCTAGTTGAGACAGATGGTTTCATTGATTTGGCCTCAAAAGACAAAGAAAGTGAAATTGAGGATTGTTAGGGCAATATGACTACTTATTGTTTTTCTGTAACATGGAACATAGGAATCCTGAGAGGCAGGTCCCAGGGTATGAGTGCAATGAAATCTGCCTGAATACAGAAGAAATGGAGAAATTCTATATTAGCTATACAAAGCAGATATCTGTGCATTATACTACCTGCAGGTCCCTGTGGTATCAAACTAGTTGGTGGCATTATTTAAGTATCCTCTTTCTACATATCTACAGATTTATATTAATAATTTTTTTGTATTTTTCAATATTTGCAAGTGCAATATTGATTAATGTACACTATATTTGATATAAATTGCCTATAAATATTTTCAAACCTATTTCAGGAACAAGATGTCAGTTATTTTTTCCAAGTAAAAATAAAATAGCTAATAACAAGCCAATATTAATTTTAAAAATGAAAGATGTAATATTAATGTAAAATTATAATTCATTCTGGAAAAGTTGCCAAGTGTCAGATCATTGTAGTAGGATTTTAAAATAAGTATTAAATTATATGCTATTATTTCATTTCTAGTTATAATGTGTATTATTCTATTTAATTTTTTCTGAGCTTGGTGATGTATTCTATTCATTAGTATGACAACAGTTTTCATACTCTTTAGCTGCTAATTCCTAAAGTAACATTTTATTTGAGTTTAGCTTAGTTTAGTTTAGTTTGGTTAGTTTAATTTTTTTAATTAAAATGGTGCCCTTACATTGGATTCTTATTAATGTTGTTTTTAAATTTCAAATTAGAAGCCATAGAATAAAACTTTGGTTCACTGATGGAAAGTAATTTCTTATAAACTGTTGAATAACAATATTTTATGGAGTAATTTAAAGAATAATTTAATGTGATAAAATTTAAAACCATTATAAAATAATACAATGTTTTACTCTATATGTTCATATGGCATTGCTTAATAAAAGACAGATTTCTCCACAAAAATATATTTTTAATTATCTTCCTTAATTTTATTTTCCTTTATACTTGTAGGAAGTTCCAGAAACACGGCAAAAGTGAACCATGCTTGGAGGAATAAATCTGGAATGTATGAGACCAGCCTTGTTCTGATTCATAAGCATTCGTCAGCAATTTAATTAGCTTATACTTGCTATATTATTAGTTTATTCAGAGTTTCAACTGAGTGCATATATGTAAATGTTTTTTAAAATTTGAAACATTTCATAAATGTATGATGGTCTTTATTTACATGGTATGTTTTCATAACACACATTCAAAGAAATGTCTCTTGAAGTAGATAAAACCTTATGAAATTGAAGAATGCATCGTTAAAATATTACTTTGTGGGGAATTTATAGTCTTCTTGTTATTAGGAATTTTTACGGAGAAAATTATGAATATCTCAGCTGAGTTTTGAAGAGAGGATGCACCCTAGCATCAGTTTAGTTTAACAAATGATGATACATGCTGTTGATGACTAATGCAGAATGGCTAGAGTTTTGAATAGATGTTTTCGTGCTTTAAGTTGACTAACAATGTCAAATCATTGATCGAGTATTGACTCGCCCCTCTGCTTCCCCTTCAAACATAATCTAACATTTCTAAAATATTGAAGCAAGAAAATTCTGATTACCCAAAGGAATGTGATGAAAATAGATCATTAAACACAGTTCAATAAGAAATACTTGATATCTGTTCCTGTATTTTTACCTTAACAAAATGATATTCAGGTTTTTAAAGCCATATACAGGCACAGAAAAAAAATGCTCATATTCTTGACTCTGCCTAGTAAGAGCCTGTATAAAAAGCATCGTTAGTTTTCTCCATTAACTCATGTGGATGAGTCATTTGGAAAAGTGATTGAAAATTTTAGATTTAAAATTTTGTACACCAAGTGTTATTTAGATTAGCAGTTCTCTATAACTAGTCATATGAATCTTGATTGTTAAAAATGTATCTATTTAAATGTCAGGCTTTAACACATAGTTTGATCTATTTATTACATATGACAAAAATCATATGTTGTTGGAAATTGTGTAGTAATAACATGTAAGTCTTAATGAAATAGTCATAATATAAAATGAACTTTTCTCCCTTCTGTTACATTTTAAATTCATTTACTTTTATTTCCAATTTAAAACAATTCCAGGTGAAAGTAGTTTCTCCACGTTGGAGGAGCTCAATCTTGAAACTGCAAAACCCAATGGGAAATAGCAAGTGTGGTTATTTATGGCCTATTTATCCACAAACTCTATTTCCTATTGTGAGAAGACCTTCTCACCACCTACAGACAGGTAGCGCAGCACAGCCTGATAAAGAATCGAGAGATTTATACATTCAGAAAGCCAGCTTACTATTTTCCATTATGAGACTATTTTCTTTCAAACCTAAGGGCACAGAAAACAAGTTACTGTTTGAAAAGTTGACAATTTTGGCTCTATTAAGGTAGAAACAGCTACCTTCGAAAACACGAATGAATAATAAAGTCTCTTCAGACTTAATACTGGAGGGCAGAGAAAAGAGGTTGGCAAAACATATATTTATTGTATGATACAAAAGAGGTAGTTTGGCCAAACTGAAAGCTATGCATAGAAATTATTCTTTGCATTTAAAGTTTCAAAGAGTTCTACATAATACACTGTAATTTGGAAATCTTCTCAACCATTATAGCTTGAGATGCTCCTATATGAAAGAAGTCATGAATATTATTTATACAGAAAATTATTTCTTGATAGTGCCTTTATATCTTAATGTGTATATAACCCAGATAAGTTAAAATGAATAAATAAGTACTTTAATGTAATCATTTGAAATAGTGGTTCAAATCTGAAATTTTGTAATAATAATACAGCAATTTAAATGAATATGGAGCCTGAACTTTCTTGCTATAATCCCTGGAATAGGAGCCACAGGAAGAGTAGCCACCACTAAGTTACTAGCATGTTAGAAATATTGTTCTAAGACTATTACACATGTTACTTTATCTAATTTGCATTCATGGAAAAAGTAAATTCAGAGAGGTTAGATAGCATGACAATAGAATCCTTAGAAAAGCTAGGTTTCATTCAATTCAAGTGGGAGTTTGTTTGTTTATTGCTTGATTGATTGATTATGGGTGTATGTGGGGGTATAGTAGTATGGCTTTATAGAATTTCTGCTAGTAACTTACTATATTTCTCATTGCAATTCAGGATTCAGTGACAAAATCCAGTTCAGGACTGAGTGACAGAATATTCTGTGTAAATCAACTTTCTCACTGTCATTCACAACCAGAAAATTGGCAAATCTTGTTCAGAAATGAATTCATTATTTTTACTTCTGCCTAAATGTAAGAACGAAGAGAGTAACGGGGAAGATCTAATAATGTAGATTATATTTAAAATGTTGGTAGTTGTTTTGTAACACAAAATGTTGGTAATTTAACACAAAACATTAAAAGCATGTTATAATATTTCAAAACTATTATCTGATTCAGCAAGAAGTCACTTATGTCACTGATTAATGAATGCAGTTTCAACATACGTCTTTGTTTCATTTGTCTTATTCATTAACATAAATGTGAATATCACCCACCTTTCTCAGTGTAAGTAGCCTTTTTTGTCAATTGCAACCATATTGTGGATATAGGCACAATATTAGGAAAAATTAGCAAAAAAAAAAATTCTATGAGAACAGATTTCCAATATAAATTTTACAATAAATAATGTTTCTGGTGTTATCTAAAATCTCTGTGCCATATTCACCTTCCTTTATCAAATAAATGTATAATAACCATACATAGTATGAAGACAGATATGTTTTTTCAAGAGAGCCAGTTGTTAAAAACACTAATTCTTTTCTTCCATCAAACAAGTTTTGCAAAATGAGACAGGGTCCTGCTCAAAATAAGTGTAATATAACTAGCTCCAACCAAAGTGAATACTATTGAGGAATCTAGAGTACAATTCTAAATTGGCCTGATCAACAGAAAACGTGCTTATTACTTCATACTTGGCACTATCATGTCAGAAGTTTTGTGTGAAGCTATAATGTTGAATGGAAAGAAATCCATTGTTTGCCATGTTCAAGAGCAGCCACAACATACCTGAGAGGCTGAGAAACTGTATCATTGTATGCATTTACAAGCAACACTGCAGACGTAAAGATCTAGCACAGATCTATTTTAAACAAATTACTTATTTACAAATAATTGTAGATAGGGAATAGACCCCATTTAGGCTGTTAAACAAATAAACAAGCAAATCAACATAAAATATCTAGGAAAGAAGCACAAAGAAGAAGATGAGGAAAAAGAAGTCATAGAAAACCAGTGTCACAAACTAGGTGAGTGAAAGAATATGTTACAAGGAAGAAGGACAGATTATTTTACCACTCCTGGAGTAACAAGTATAAGATTTATAAATTATCTAGTTGAGCTAAAGTGCCTGAAGAAGTAGAATTTTATTCACCCTACTGCATAAAGCACTTAGAGAGCAACAGCATCTGAAAGGAATGTGGTTACAATGAAAACAAATTCCTACGACAATGTTTCTTGAAAGTCAGAACATTTGGACTTTAAATGTCCCTTTCGGGTTTGGGTATTGATGAACACTACTCAGAATACATATCTGGACTTCAAATTTAGAAAATGAGAGTGAAAGTCTTTGCTGAACCTATAAACATGAAAATCACTTGTCACAATTTTCTCCAAACTATGGTTAGAAGCTGGGGCAAGGGTGAATGTTCTGATAATGAGTGATGACAAGAACCTGAACATCTCTCTCAAGCCCATTTTCTTTCCATATTTTTCCCAAGAATAAATATAAAGTTGGAAGTGAGAAACAAATGAAAACACCAGGCTTTTTGAATAAATTTCAACATTCACAGTGTTACAGTCTAGCCCAGAGGGAGCAAACCTATGCCACACATGCCGCACCAGCTAGGCAGGCTCCCTGAAAGCTCCACAAGGTGAAACTTCACTGGTCTAGACTACCAGAAAAAGTTAAATTTTGGAAGAGCAAAGATTTGAAATTCCCAAGTTCCAAAATGGACCAATACTATCAATGAAGCATAAAAAATAATTATTATTTAAAGAATAAAGTGTTGTTGATTTCATTACTAGGAAAACATTCTGATTGAATGTTAAATATAAGTACCTCTTTAGACAAGATGAATTCATTTCAATAATACATTAGTTTGGAAGAGCATTGACCCTAGGATTGAGGAGACTCATTTAAATCCTGAATTGCTAATTATTAACTATATGATTTCAAATTATCTCTCCAAGTACTAATTTTCTCAGCATTATATGATTATAGTTCTCTTAAATAATATAGCAGGGACAGAAATAGTAAAGGAAATATTGCATATGAAATAGTTGTCATGACATTATGGTAAATATTAGAAGGATTAGATTTCATTGTTTATTTGTGCTTTATACAGATGTATTTATGCAGGTGCATGTGAGCATGAACACAAATGATGGTGTAGATAACTACAAGGATAAATACGTGGTAATGATCTTCTGAAATAATACATCATACTTCTATGAACAGTTAAACTGATTTTAAGAATATGTGAACTGTTATCTTCACTTTATGAAAATGTCTGTGATTAGTTTTCCTTCAAATTTGGTAAAGTGAGTAAGTACAGTCAAAAACTTTCTAGACATAAGTATACTTCATTTCAAAATCAATTATTTGTAAACTATCTTTCCCGATAAATTTTTTAGCTAAGAGTTTCAGTTATCACACTACAGAGGAGACACAATATTGTCAAATTCTTCAGGTTTTTTGTTATTGTTAACATTATTTAGACCTCTCCTTAAAAAAACTGTATACTGTGGAACTACTGGAATAAATCATAGCATTAACCTTGGATTTATCATGGAATTTTCTATAACTGCAATAAATTTAGCCTCAAGAGTAAACAGACTATAATATCATTGAATAAGAAATCCACGTCAATTTGATCTTTGTATTGTGTTCGGCATGTTTAATCAATAATTTGACAGATTTCAGGTAGGCCCATGATTAGGAATTTAGATGGCTGGATGCCAGAATTGAGACTCAGAACTTTTCCAGCGTGTGATAGAAAATTAGGATATGTAAAATGAATGAAATTAGAATTCTAAAAGTGGATTAAAAAGCCTACTGTGTCATTTTAGGGAAGATAAATTTTTCTTACTTTCTAATGATTTTTATTATTTTTAGCCTCTTTAATTGTTTAATCAATCTTTCAGTCTTACATCTGGTAATCTGAGCAACTAGAAAAAATAAATGTATACAAGTTGATTTCATTGAAATAAATGTGATTTAATATCATAATTCTATAAGCAAATATATGCATAGGCTTTATATAATAATGAAAATTTTAGAAATAAAGTTTTCAGAAAGTCAATGAATTACATGCTGAAAATGAAAGCAAAGATATCTTGCAATACATGAAAAATCAGTCATATTTTAAAAAGTTTTTAATTTTTTGACCTAAAGAACTTAAAACCTTCGAAGTAACATGCTTTTTATGCTTAAAATTGCAAAAGATAGCATGAAAGGTAGAGACAACTGTGTTCTCTTACCAATGAGTGGAAGTAATAATTTTATATCTATCAAATAAAAGTGTTGTATTAGGGAAATATGTTCAGTTTTTCTGTTATTGTTTTAATTTTAATATAGATATATTAAAATTGACAAAAATACCAGTGCATTCCTCTGTAAATTAATTCATTTAATGCAAAGTTTAAATATTTCTATTTAAAAATATTTTTGGCAATAAAAATATCATTTTAAGATTACTGCAAGGGTCTGCCATTATTGAGCATAACTGTACTTCATATGTGAACAAATGTTCAGTTAATGTCAACTTCCTTCCCTACAAAAAATAAGAGACCCAGAAACAGTTAGATATAACTAAAGAGGAGAAAAAGGACTATCTATATTCTTCATCATAAATGAATACAGTAAATTGATTTTTCTAACGCTATACAAAGCCATTTTTAACCTGTTAGGCTTCTTAGAATCCATTGCAACCTCCACTGGTTAGAGATATTGTCTTGGATTCAATTTAATACCATGATCCGCAGTCATGGCATCACGATGTTTAGCAAAGATGTCTTTACTAACAATTGTTGAAAAACCATAATTTGTAAATTTTTTGCTTTTTTTATAACTTAGAAATTAAAATGTTTAAGATTGTATTAAGCAGTCTGTTCTCTGAGGTGCTTGTCTGGGAGAGGAATAAATGTAAACTGAAAATATTGCAATAAAAATTTCACTTAACCACAGGATTCATTCCACACTACATATGCTGAAAATGTGCACGACGCATATTGAGGGTTAGAAACCGACTGAGAACACTGGCAAACACTACCTATGCCTTGTGAGCAGTCGTGTGACACTAGCATTTACTCAAGCCTCTACAACTCCTACAATTACTTGTAACCCAACCAAAGCCATTACACTTCAGATTTGTTTACCTATACAGATTTATCTATTTTCTTTTCTTAGAAGAAATGTTCTTAACACAGATAAAGCCATAAGCACTTCAAAATTTTTTTAATCCAACTCCAGACCTCTTTTGGAAAATACTAAGGGACAAAGATATAATACCTAAAACACAAGTAACAGGGATATGGCTTGGGGAATACTTATTCTGTGTGTTTCAATAATCAATATAACAACATTATTAGCTCTATACTTTGGCATTTTTCTGTTATTATTTATGAATTAATACATCTACATGAAAATGACTGACCTAGCATAATCACATATATTTATGCCAAACACATTATATCAGGTTATTCATATTCAATATAAAAATCACATTGTGATTACATGGATTATTTTCATCCACTGAACACTAAAACTTTATTCACTGCAGAAAGAAAATATTTAAAATTTATTGAAGCACAAAGCACATTTGTAGGGGTAAACTAAGAAAGGAGTTTCTACTTCTGTGTTCCAAATTGTATTCGAGTGGTTTGAAGTATTCACTTATCCTCAAAAGATGACTAACCTTTGAGATTGTGTCTGCCCCAGGAAACCCTGACACAATGATTTTGCAATGAGTCAAGTGCTCAAAACACAATTACATGTTATTATTTTTTCCATCTCATGTTAGACCCGTAATCAGATTGGAAATCTATAGTCAGTGATAATGGAGTACTGAGACAATTGTGCATATCATTCAAGCCAAAGAAAAACTTTGATTTGTAATTCTGTACCTAAATGATTGAGGCCAGAATGCTGCTTTGGTTTGAATGATTTGGATAATTGTTTCAGTTCTCTACTTCATTTTGCTAGTATAAATTGCCCACAAGCAAATGCATGAGCTACCATATTCATTGAGTGCAGTGAAAATATGTACATATTTTGTAAGATATAAAGTTTGTAAATGTTTAAAGGAATATAAAGCTGGAAAACCACTGAAGGCATCATTTACATATTCTCAATACCTCCTTTACAGAAAATAAATTACAGCATGGAGGCTCACACATGTTCACTAAATTACATTGTAGTTGAGCTATTTATCATTCTACTATTTCTAAAAATTAAACAATTCTTAAAACTTTCTTCCTCACAAATGATTAGGGAAGAAACAAATAAAAATCTTCTAAATTAAACATGATTAAAAAATCCCCAGTTCCGAGAGTAAAATTTTCATCCCTAAGCTGTACAACCAGAACCAGTGGAGAACATCTGCCTGCAGCATGGTCCTGTTTCCTGTTCACGACCTCACTGATTTGTTGCCATTTGTTATTACTGTTACATACTAAATAGTGAGCAGAAGCCTCTCACATTCCTCACAGTGGATCACTGTCCTTGTCTTTGTCTCCCTCTGTAAAGCCTAACTTCTGATCTACGCCACAAGCACCACAGCAATCAATGCTGATGAATGACTAGAAATGATTTCTTTATTCCGGTCCTCACTGAGGAGAAAGTTTCCATTATCTCCTTCAACATCTTCACTCTATCAATTTGACAGCGGCGGCCGCTCCACACTTCACTGCTTCCACTGTGGAACAATATTCTACTTATCTATGTTTCTAACATGAGAGAAAAATGAAAAATAATAAAGGCTGGAGAAAACGTCGTGTTTGCATGTGTATAAATGTCATCATTCATTCTTCTCTTAATTATTGTTCCAAATTACCCTGGTTGTAATAATTTAAAGCAAAGTGGCACAGTAAAGCATCAAGAATGGGAGATCTTAAATTGTAAAGAATTAGGTAAAATAAAGTTTCAGTTGATGAGGAAAAAAAAGAAAATGTCAAACAATTTGTGTCTGTCCCAATTCTGATTCTATTGCATATGATACGTTTGTTCCCTTTCCAAGGATTGCATAGAATCTAGCTTCCTCTTGAGATTTTGTTCTAGCAACTCGCAGCTTAGAAACACACCCAACATGCACAGTCTGGGGCTTACGAGGCTTTTTTCTCTCTCCTTTTGTGAGTATTGTCTATCTCTATGGAGCAGAACAGCATACTGGAGAAAAGCAAGGTAAGAACTCGGCCTTTTTTGGCAGCAAGGCAGTAGGCTTTGGGGAAGAAAAGCCTCCAAGGTAACAGGACAGGATGTCGGGAAAAACTTTTGAAAACAAAAAAAAGAAAATGAAAAAGAAAAACATGGAAATTGCTTCAGCATTAATTACTAGGAACAGGCATTTACAATACTATATTCTCTGCCAGAACTTTTCTAAATGCTACAAAGACAGCCTTCTCCTACGGACAGGGCACATTCCATGCAGAAACAAGCTCTGGCTCCTACCTATCCTGGATAATCAGTCCTGCAGGAGCTTGCTGTTCAGCTACCAAGCTGTACACCATGCCAGGCAGTGACCATCGGGGAACCTGCATCCATGCTGAAAAGAAAGTGAATCCTACTTGTTCTCCTCTCTCCCATTCCTTGCACTTTCCCATGTACACTGCTGATAACTGCACCTGTGAAATTAAATCTTTCAGAATGGAATCGCTAATGTTTATGAGACAAGATCACAATATTTATATGATAGCAGACCCTTCAAGCTACAATGTGAAATGCTTCATTGATTATGTACTTGTGAAATAAAGTGGTCTGTCATTTCATTTTATTTTGGCTAGCTTGTATCAGTGCTATACTACAGATGAGGATTAAGGCAAAAAAGGCTTAGGAAAAACAGGGAGTTACAAAAGCTGGCACATGTAACGGAACTCACGTAAACTCACCTTCTCTAGATACCACTAGTGAACACAGTAAGGGTATCACATGAGCAGCCTACAGTCTTGGTTCTCTAGATGCTTACCATGGGCCACTCAATGGAACACCCAAAGCGTCCTCTCCGTTTTCTTCTCTGACAATGATAAAATAAATGCAAATTTTTATCTTCAGATCCTGAGGATATACCGTAGAAGCAAAAGAAGGATTAAAATAATTCCTATTAGAAGTAAATTGGGGGCTGGGGATTTAGCTCAGTGGTAAAGCGCCTGCCTGGCAAGCACAAGGTCATGAGTTCAGTTCCTGGTACCGGAGGAAAAAAAGACCAAAACCAAAAAAAAAAAAAAAAAGTAAATTGGTCTCTATTATCTTCCACTTATCTATATTCTTTCTTAGCTATAGTGCTGATTTTACTCTAGATACCACTAGTGAAGACAGTAAGGATGGTGCCTTATTTAGTAACATTAACCTAGATGGTTTTCTAAGTAGAGCAGAATATCTTGTACAGGGAGAATTATTAATGTATGTGAAATAGTAAATGTATCACATGGATAAGAACTCTGAGACATTCGTAGTTTGAACTTTTTCCTCAAGTAAGTAAAAAAATTCTTCTCTACTTCATACATATATTTGCATCAGAGTTAAGAACATTGCTTAAAAAAAAAATAACATTGCTTAACACTACACAAGAGCAGAATTGTTAAAAGTAGATTATCTGAACGGTTCCTGCACTCAAAACCTGGCTATGCAACTGACCTTTTGCAAGTAACTTACCTCTTGTTCTTCGATTTTCTTATTTGTACCTTAATACCAAGTAATTACACTTACTACTTACAGATATTAAAAAAAATGAGTTAATATTTCTAAAATTCAGAAAATGTCTGGGGTATGATAAACCTCATATAAATGATGCTTAAAATGCATTTTGAATGATGAGATTTTTCTAAATTTTGTCACAGGTGAATCCTTTTTCCCTTTCAAGAAGCCAAGTCACAGAAATCCAAGTCAAATCCCCCCAAAATTGGCCTGTTTTTATAATGTGATAAAATGTCTCATAATAGTTCAAAATTAGAAAGGCAACAGAATAGCTAAAACAGTTACACTGTGGAAGACAGCATGTGCTAAATATGCAGCTAAGCTTTTAATATATTTGTAATAAGGCTTTAGAATCTACCAACCTTGGTGTTAATCAGAATTAGATTTTATGAGCATTAAAGGGACCTATAAATAATGAGATTCTGAAAGAGTGAAGATAACAATAATTGAGCAGTCTCTGGAGTTCAGCAATTTGCTTTTTCCAGGCAGAAACAGTTTATAGCACTTTGGAGAAAGTCAATATCCAAAAATTCATTTTTCTATTTGTTTAGCTTAGGCCTTTGGCCTCCGCGTTGCAGCTCTTCTGGAACCGGAGCTCTTAGTTTCCACAGGTGCATTTCCTCTGGCAGATTTATATGCCTCATAAAAGCTTCCCATAGCTCATAAACACACACTTTCAATGCTATAGGTACTGCTGATCTGGAAGTTTTATTTTATCTTTCAGACTGATGAAAGTGGCACCTCCTTTTTGGGAGATGCTGGTTTGAGTGGCAGAGCAATGGTGTAAAAGCAGAAGAGAATGATCCTGGTGGGCAAGGGAGGGTGGGAACTGTGAAGGAGAAGTCCACAGGGACAGAGGGAGCTGCTAACTGGTAGCTGCAGGGAAGGAGGGATTTTCAGTGAGAGCTCAAACGAGTGAGAAAGGTTGCTGAGAACACAGAGCCAGAAAATGGAACGGCAGACAGAGTGGGAAGAAAAGCAGGTTGAGACATGCATAGCGTATCAGGTTTCTTTATGATAATGTGCACCGATTCTCAGGGCAATCTGTGTACTTTTCACAACCCCAGCTAGTGTGTATCTGATAATAGAAAAAAGAAATTAAAAGTTGATGGATATTTTTAAAAATATCTATTTCACTAAAGGAAGATTTTTCTAGAAAAATAAATAGGATAATAAATACTGGCAAATAATTATTATGTGTGTGATGAAATATAAATGGCATGGATACTAGTTCTCTGTGTAGGCAAGTAGAATTAGAAGTGGAAAAATGTTAGCGAGGAGACCAGTGTAGGGTTGATTTTTATAGTGCAGTTCTGGGAGTAGCAGGGCAAAAGTTCACTATAGTTTGAAAGAGAAATGACACATACAGTGTTTTACACATGCCATAACTTTTCTAAGAGTTTTACATATTTTCCTTTACTCTATTTTCACAAGAACCTAGTAAGGTAAGTACTTCTATGATCCATGTTTCACAGGAAACGGTTGTGGGGGAGTTAAGCTAAAGCAGCTGGCTGTTATGTGTTGAAGCCAAGATTTGAATGCTTTCATGTATGGCTGGGTCAGTCATTCATTCAACAAGGGAAGTGGCCACAGTTTCAACAGGTTGACGCCCAGCTCATGTCTATTAACTGAGCTGCTCCCACCACCTAAAGGAATGAAGCCTCTACAGATGAAGGCAAAGTTATTACCTGGGATAATGATAATTCAGAAGGACATGAATCCAGGCAGTCTGACACGAGACTCTGCATTTTAAAATTCATGCTAATGTGCTATATACAAGGGATGAAGGAGTATGAGGAATCAAAAATGATTCCCAAAAGATCTATCTCATTCCTATTATACTGTGCCTTGCTCTTTAAATCTGAGGGAGAGTGGAGGGGAAGGAAGAAAAGCAAAAATAAAAAGAAATAAGGTATATCACCTACATGCATCAACTGTCCACAATGAATACAAGCATGTACTGCAAACGTATACTAATAGAAGTAAAACTGAAAATAATACATATATGAGAACAGAAAAAAGGTGATTCTCAAGTTTCCATTTTAATCAGTTGATACATGTTGCCTTATGGGAATAGCTAAAATTTGGTTGTGGTTACTATGTAAATCATCTCATGCAAATTAAATGCATACTTGAAAACAAGTTTTAACATGATTCTGCCTACAAAAACTCAGGAGGATAGATGTGCTTTTGCAACTGTTTTTCTTTTTTTAGCTTCAGGAGACTGACCTGTAGGAGTCTGAGCAGGTGCTGGCTCTAGCTCTTCCAGTTGCAGCACTGGTGGGAACAGGGAGCAGGGACCAGTGTGTGCTGGGAGATTTATTTCCTCAAGTGACTGTATCTCTCCATCCAAACTCTAAGCTCTGATCACACCGCCTTTTCTGCTTCATCCTTTCTTTCTTTGTTTTCCACACTTTGTTCCTTCTTTTTCCCTCTCAGGTACAGGAATGGTCAGGAACTCCCCGTGACTAATGTTGTACGACACCATTATTCTGGTTTGCCACACCTTGCTCATGTTGGTGAACAAAGCCTTGAGAGGTTATGCATTTATGAAATATACATTTGGTTTTTGTTCCCATTTCCGGAACACAGCTCCCTAAACCCTGAGAATCTCAGAAAATTAAGAGTGTTTTTGTACACTAATGTGATGACTGGTGACATAGGGACTGGTCATTAGAAAAGAACTGAGCCTTGGTTGTCAGAAAGTCAAGACATTCAAGTCTATCCTGTGGCCACAAGTTGAGTGCAGAGCCCAAAGATTGCGCTGATCAGCAGTGGCCAATTATTTAACTAATCCTGCCTGCAGAATGAAACCTCTATGCAAATTCAAAGGACAGAGTTCTGAGAGCTTCTGGAAAGCTGAACGTGTTGAAGTGTCTGGAAGGTGACACATCCAGAAGGAATGCAAATTCTGCACTCCTTCCACATCCCTTCCCTTGGGCATCTCTTCCATCTGGCTGTTCATTCAAACTTTTGCGATATCTTTTATACCACCTAGTAAATGTAACTCAGCTATTTCCTTAAATTTTGTGAGCCACTCCAGCAAGTTCACCGGACATGAGAAAAGGGTCATCTGAAGATGAACTGATAGCTGGTCAGTCAGAAGTACAGGTCACAATATGAGACTGGGATCGTCATCTAACTGGAGGGCAGCTCTGTGAGACAGAGCCCTCCTCTGTACACTCTGAGTCCAGTTAGTGTCTGAATTAAGTTATACTTACAGTTAGTTGTGGTCCCTGGAGGGTCTGATATCACAAGTGTGTTGAGTGGTATGTGGGAGCAGAAAAAAACGCTTCAAATTTTTTTTTAAATTATCAACAAACTTTTTGAAATTCTCTTCAAATTAAAACATTTCATTATCAAAGTTATCTCATCTGTTTCATGACAGGATTCTGACCTGCGCAGTTTTCCTTATTTCCAATTTATTTCCAAAGAAATTACAGCCCCATAGCTAATACATTCAGATCAGACTCAGAGATACATGAGGCTGAGCAACAAACAGAAAGGAGGAGGCAAACTAGAGGACATGGGGACAGTGTCACAGAGGAATCATGCAAGGTCTCCCCTGTGGTAAGTTCAACAGACAGACACTACTAAAAGAGTATCTGGTGGAAAACAAAGGAAGAGTCAAAGATAAAGAAAGGCTGAAGCTACAAGTCAGTACCTGCTGCTGCCACTAGGGAACCAGGAGTGGAATAAAGAGATCGTAGGAATCCAGAAAATACGAAGAAGAAAAAAGGGAGATGGTGACCCGGTAACTAAGGTATAGGATTTTATCAGGAACGTAGCTTGAGTGAGTAGAAAATTTAACCTGATTTTCCCAAAGCCTGATCATAACCACACAATAACTTTGATTTTAAAGACAGTAATATGTAGGCACACATTTGCATACATTTCCTCCGCAATCATACATCTATTGTATATGTATTGATGGTGAATAGTGCAGTTAAGTATCTCTGTGCTAAGTGAAAACTAAATATTCTGCTAGTAGTATCTAAAGTCCAAACACATAGCTTGAATGTAAGTGCAAAATTTTAAATTCTGACTGACATTCTTTACTGAATATTTATTTTGGTTTTTTTTGTTTGCTTTTACTCTGCAAATTTAATATAATTTTTAATAGATTTCAAATACTTTGACTACGAAAAGAAAAAGCAATAAAACCTATTTTCTTAACATAAGGGCTTGCATGAAATCTCATACACTTTGCAAAATTTTGTTTCCTAAGGTTGATCAGGTTTTTACATAATAACAAAGTCATTAAATTCAGTGACATGTTCTGTCTTTGTTAGCAGTCTGATTTGAGAACCACACCATATGCAACAGGAAGGGCAAATAATAGTGCAGATTATGCAGAGAGCAGACAGGTACTTAAAAACAGAGCAAGTTAATGCTGAAGAAGAATAGGTTCTCGAATCAGCTTCCTGGAAATAGAAAACTGTTTCTTTTTTCTGTGTCTGCCTAAAAGATGAGAACAATAACATTCATCTAAGTATACATGAAGAGGGTGTAAATTCTCGCACATATCTTAACAAGATACAACCTTTGGAGCATTCAGGCATCATTATTAAAGGCAGTTACACATTAGCTATCATAGGGAAAGTTTTTAGTTATACTGATTAATAATTTTGACTATGTATAATTAAAACTAGCATCCATGAGTCACCAAATATTTAATAACATCTCACACCCAGGTAATTTCTCATTGTCACAAAGCTATTCAGTGAATGTTATATGATCATTCTGTGCCTTTGTATTTTTAGGTGGCCTCTGAGGTTCCACTTTTCCTCAGCAAATCTCAATGTATTTGGTACCACTTGTTGACATGAACAATTCAAGTGGTAATGTGATAAATTTTTGGTTACATTGGTGGGCAACACTGAACGTCAGAGAAGATATCCAAACATTTTTTTAAAATGTGGGGTGCCATTCATACAGAGGAGATAATTCGGACTCTACATTTTGATAATACATTTTTAAGAAGCCACCTAAGGTCTTTCACAATTTCTTTTAAACTTTGGTACTTTCTGAGTAAAACAACGAAAACTATTTAAAAACAATAACCAGGTAAAAGTTTTATGATTTAACAAAATGTATTTTTCCTGCTTTATTTGTGCAGATAAGATACTAGTTATCAGAGTTTCCTGTATCAACCCCTGTAAAAAAATAGCATTATGCAACTGGTTTTATATTCATACTTCTAAAATATACAATGGCCAAAGGAAAGAAAATAAAAATCTGTGATAACCCAAGTTTTGACTATGAGATCAATTAACTGCTTTAAGTGATTGTTATGGTTATATTTACACATTCATCTTAGAAGCTGAAGAAAAATTGCATTTAATGGAAATTATAGACCAAAGTGAATTCATAAAAAAGGAAAAAAATCAAAACTCCAATTAGAGAAGAATTAGAACAAAGCGAGGAGCAAAGAGGTTTTTACTTGCATCATTAATCTGGAATTTCATAACTCTAAGGAATAAAAACAGCATAAGGACCCTTCAGACACATTGCTAGCACATCGGGAAAACCTCTCTAACTCATTAGTTTTCTTTAGATTAACTCTGAGATTATAGCATTGTTTTATTCAAAACAATTGTCTCTATAAACACAGGCATTTTAGACCTTTATCAATAAGACTATTTTATCAATTTCAACACATTATTTTATTATATTCACCCAATGAGAATACATATCTAGTACCATTCATTTACGTTACATGCATCCATTAGTTTGTGACAATTCTCTTTTTTTCCCCACAGGAGAAATTATGCTGAAACATCTGAAACTACTGTGTTTTTCTTTATTTCAAATGTGGCTTAATATTGACAATGACACATAGATCTCCTAATATATCTAACATATGTGTGCTCAGTTGTTTAGGAATTATTATCTAAATAATATTATCATTCATACGAATTTACTTTTGCTTTGAAATGTCTTTGACTTTTTAATTTTTTTGAGACAGCATTTCTCTATGTAGAGCAGGCTGGCCTGGAACTCTCAATGATCTTTCTGCCTCCATATCCAAAATGCTGGTATTATATGTGTAGCCTACCATGTCCAGTTGAATTGTCCTTGAAAAACATCAGTATTTTATTTTCAATTAAATTAGAGAAAAAAATATTTTTCTCATTTGCTCAACAATGTGTTACTTTTTCTCAGTTGCTTATCAAGTGACAGTTTAAATAAGTGAAATACTACATTTTAAGCCTAAAATAGTTTAATTAAATTCCACTTATATATGGACTTTCTTATAATTCAAATGAATTGCAATTATAATTCTTTTTATCAAACTTTAAAATTTAACTTATATTTATGTTAGCTAATATTTAAATCATCAATTGTGTATGTTTGTGGTACCACAAAATGTGTGTGTGTGTGTGTATATATATATATATATATATATATATATATATTAGTGTTTAAAGCAGATTAAAATATTTATTTCCTCACGTTGACTTTTAAGAGCAAGAGGAAGTTTATATTATTGCTGGCTAATATTTAGCTAGTGGAGAAATTTTACTGGTCAACTTGTTCATGAGTGGCTAGAAGTTTAATATTAAGGAATAAAAAGTAGAGCCAAATATAGTTGGTGAAAAACATTCTATATTATGAAATATGTGTTTAAGATTAATAAACTGAAGTAATGACCTATATAATTAACAAAATACTGATGAATTGAAACTGTCAAAATGTAATAAATTTAGTTTAGATTGCTTTCTGTTACAGTCAACATGATCTTTAGGAAATTCATTGGAAATTTAATGAAAATTCTTAATTCTATTGCATTTGTGTAACATGATTAAGAGTCAAACCTAATAATTTTGAGTAACTAATAAAAATGTCTAATCTATTAATAATTTTTAATTATCTCATTATATACATTTAAAAGGACTGAGCCAAAAAGATTAGAAAAGGTATGTCAAATAATTAATTAAATTCTATAGTCTTTTACAAATGTATAATATGGTCCTAATGCATTTTACCCTGTGTGACAATGGATCTGAAATAAATTATTTTGTATTCAAATGAGTTGCATAAATTTTTCAAAAGAACAATGGGAAGATATTCTGAAAATGTGAAATAAATTGAGATAACACAAATGAGTTAGCATTGACAATATCAACATTGACTCAACTATAATTTATTAAAGCCACCAAATGCTCTTTGTATTTTAAACTGTGGCATGTGTTTTTTCCCACATATTTGAATTTGATGATCATTATTTAGTAAAAACGTTATTAGAAGTATGCAGTTACTTTTGGAAAAGAGAAAGAAAATGTAGGAATTATTTTGATTTTATATTACTTATATAATATTCTAAATATCAGATTTATATTTCTCAAAGTTGGAAAAATCTTTGTAAACTTGGAGAATATAATTCACAGCAATGGTGATTTAGGGAAGAGGACACTTTTGTGTGAACACTTGAATTAGTAAAAATTAAAGTGTAATTTAAAATATTGTTACAAATACATAGAAAAATATTTAGTAATATGAGCTAAATCTGTCTCTGAATATAATACAGCAAGCAATAGTCTGTTATGCTAAGTAGTAACTAACATTGATTGGGAATAACAATCTTTGCCTGTAGTTAATCAGTTCCTTTGTTATTCTTCTAAAAAGTAAAACTTTTTTCATGAGTTTTAGTAATTCTACAATATCTCCTGCTTGAAAATCAACATACTTAATGTCTACCATTTCTACTATTTGTTCATCTGGGGTAAATTTGGTCTTTCCTTTGACAGAACACATGCATGAGAAAGCTGTTTCATGAAGTAGATCAAAATGACATCAGATAATTTTATTTAGCCCAATGGACCATATTTTTATGAAATTATTTTGGACTGACAAATTATAGACTATGTAATTTAACTTGTTATGTTACTTCCAGGATATCATTGACCCATTTCTAACTTAAATGATTTGTGCACCTATTCCTCACCCTTATTAGAAGACAGTGACTACATAAACCCATTGCCTGTCACGATGACTTGGTCATGAGAGACAGCGAATAGAGCATTTATGTTATGAACAATATTTGTTAAATGAGTAAAAAGGAAATGGGATGCATATGAGTTTATAGGAATATTGTATGTGGACAAAATTCAGGAGGCAATTTTCCTGTATATAATTCAAGAAGACTTTTTATTTGGTTGAAAAATATGGCTGTAGTTAATATTAAAGCATCATAAATAGTATGATACCTATTTTCTCCAGCGAAAAATAGAATAATTCATAAATAGGTAATAGTTGCAGAATATAATGGCTTATCTCAGTGAGGATTTTTTAAGTGTTTGAACAAGAGGATAGATGGGCTTAATTTAATAATTCTAATGAATAAAACTAATGATAAATTATTTATTATATTTAACAATCTCATGTGTGTTTTACATGAGACATTGGACTGATATTTCTTTTGTATCTGCTCTAGCTTTAAATCATTATACATGCCTAGAGGTAAGTTTTTAAAATACAAGTAAATCTGAATCTATTTTCACTTACATTCAAATACCTTTCATGATAAAAAAAAAAAAAAAAAATACGGGCTGGGGGTTTAGCTCAGTGGCACAGCGCCTGCCCGGGAAGCTCAAGGTCGTGAGTTCGATCCGTGGTACCGAAACAACAAACAAACAAAAAATTAGAATTATAATAATGTTGCTAAATCAGTATCTACAACGTTTCAGAAATCTGACTTTCTATAAAAAAGTGAACAAAACAACCGTAATTCACCCTATGGGAAGATAATGGTCTATTCTTGCTGAATTAGGAAATAACTAGGCAGTTCTACTTAATATCTAACCATGCGTAGAAATTTCTCATTAACACAAACAGACGCATATCATTGTTTGTTTAATATTTTAAAAGAGAAAAATTATTTTTAAATAATTCATAATTTCAAGTATTTGTTAAACTTAAGAAGAAATTTTAATACTTCTGAAAAATGAATAAAAATCATCGTATAAGTCTTCTACTTAAAACCCCTTAAATTATATTTATGTTATTTCCACTGAAATTAAAAAATAAATTTCCTGGATTTTTTTCATTCATGGAACAATTGATTACCTCATTCATTTATTTTAGAATGAATGTTTTGTTTTGCTTTTAAAAGTATCTAATGGTCACAACTAGAGATGATACTCATAAGTGATATAAAGCAGACCTCATGTGTAAGCAAAGTATTGTCTCATTGGTGTAAGAATCTGAAAGACTGAATAAAAACTAGGAGGTATGATAGACACTGTGAAACAAAAGAAAAATGCTCAGAAGTAAAGAGCAACTGGGATCAGGGAAAAGAGAAAAGAAAGAAAGGGAAATTATGTATGGATGTAAATACAGAATGGCTAACATAGTTCTACTACTGACTTCTATTGCTTTACTGAAAGGAACAGTTAATGATTACTTGTTTGATCAATATTGCATGTCTATTTGTTTTCCTGAGAAACCACGTTGAAGATATCAATACGTAATACAACAATCATTGTTTATTTCCTCCCACTTTGTCTGTAATTCAGTATTGCTTGTATTGTTCTTATGCTATTTTGTAAATGGATGTCTGTTAATGTTTTCCTTCCTTTATTTTTAAAATCAATTTAAAAAATAAAAATAAAAATATCTAAGAAAAGCTAATATAAAACATACTTGATCTAATATATATTTGTGTGTTTGCTGCTGTGAATTACATAGAGATTAATAAATTTAATGCTTTTATATCTCTACCCTGTGTACTTTTAAAGTATGATTTAAATTAATCACATTTTAAAAAATGATACCTTATCTGTAATGCTTATTGTGATGTATAAACTCAATTGTAATCATAGGACCTTCATTTTTAAATTTTATTTTAATCATTTGCACTTCACTTCTTCATGTCATATAATACAAAGCCAGATCTGATTAAAGGTAAATGTATCGTAAAAAGATGACAAGTTAAATTGCTACATAACCAGTTAATAAAGGTATAAAATACATTTTCTACACTTAATGCCCCCTAAAATACAATAGCAATAAAAGTCCAGAGAAGAGCTTTAGCAATGTTATCCTCACAGAAACACACAAAAAATGTAAATTATAAGAAAAATGTTAGCACTTTTTTTAAAAGTTAAAAGGAATTATCTTCCTCAAGAGTTATCTTTCCTAAGTCTGTAACTCATTCCGAATAAAGGGTAGAACCCTTGTACTTCCTTTGCAAGTTTTTCTGATCAAATTGTGCAGTCTGTTCAATCACTCTGTGCTGTTATGTTTAGTTATTAGAAAGCTGGTTAATTTCTCACAGTTCTGATTTATTATTTATTAAAGCGTTTTCCCTAGAAACAGATGACTTTATATTTTTCAACTCTTTCAGAGATCCTTCCATACCAAATAAGTACTGTGACCCTTAATTTTAGTTTAAATGTCACTTGATAGTATTAAAGTTTATGACATGTCAGTACACATGAAAAAATGCATGAAAAAATTTAAAATTGTTTAAAGCACACACATATACTTTAATCGATCTATTTAAGTTATCAGTCTTTTTCAGGTATAAGATATAAATAAGGAAGAAAATTTAAATCTTAAAATGAGGAAAGTCTGGATTTTAGTTTCCTTATGACCTCTCACGTGGACAGTGACTTGTTCTTCTTAATTTATCAGTATGAGCTACCGTGCCTCTAAGATAAATTTTTAATAGGTCTCCTGTGTGAGTGAATATAACTCATGCAGAGCAGACAAGAAGCACATTCTTTGGCACACGGTCGTAACTTCTACAGTTAGAAATATTTATATAGTGTAGTCTTTATATTCCAAAGACTTATATGCCATGAAATTTTAACAAGGTAGGAGCATAAGAAGTGACTGGGACCGCTTGAGTGGTATCAAGTGGTCAATTGCAAAGAGGATTGCCCCCCCCCCCCACGCTCCGTATGAGGACCACAGATCTGTAGTTAGAAAGGGGCTAAAAGCTTCAGGCTGAATTTTTAGCTAGTACCTTATTCTCTCCCACTGCCTTAGCTTTATTGTATGTTTGTGAATCCACATAGTGTTGATCCAGACTTATGAAAAACACACCGAGACATTTTTTCCATTGACTGTTAACATGGCAACTCCAGTTCTGTTGCCTGGATTGACCCAGTCATGTAGAGGACTGTCTGGTTTTCCTGGCAAGACTACTGATTGGAAATAATCATGTGGAAACAGCTATTATATGACTTGAGAGTAATAATGCATTCCAGGTATCATTTTTGTCTTTTGTAAAATAGATAAAATAATAGGGATTTAGCCAGTGCATTTTTTTGTTGCGGAAAAAAATCAAACTATTCATTATTTCCCACTCTCTGCCAAATTGTAAATCTTTGCTACACTTTGTAAAGAATTATCAGAGCCTAATAACATTTCTTCTACAGTTTTGCAGATTCTAGGAAATTAATGTTTGGTAGCAGAACAGCGGTGAGGGAAGATGTGAAGGATTTATTCAACAAACAGATATAATGGACTCAGTGACCTCAGAACCCTCTGACATCTCTGGGGTCCTATGAAAGGGATACTTACAGATGGCAGCTTGTGGTGAAGAAGTGAATTGTATCTGAAGATTGATACTTATGCTATTGCTTTAAATCACAGCTTAGAAGATGAGAAGTGATGGCTAATGAGAAATAATAGCTCAATTGTTATAAACAACCAAAAGTGGTATTGCAGAAACTATGTTTTCACATTATTTTTCTCAATGCCAGTGAAACTGAAACAATCTAACTATCCTAAGATCTAATAAAACATAATCTGGAGCAGTCAGAGATACACCAATAGAAAGATTTGCATATTTAGTTTAAGTAAATTGAGCCAAAGGAAGTCAATCAATATTTATTTTAGAACCTTTTACAGTGTAGGGTTTTTGGCTGAGGTTTTACTTCGCTTTATTCAAAATGGCCCAGGAGAAACATTATCCTTGTCAAGAACACAGCCCTTGCATGCTGTAAAGATTTTTGTCACTGTATTTGCCATAATAAACTAGAGACTGAAAAAGTGCCCAGCGTGGTTAGCCACATACAAAATCTTTTTGTAAATTAAATGTATATATATTTAAAATTAAATTGTATATATATATACATATGAAGAATTTGTCTTAGCAACATAAAAGACTCAGAATACATATTTGGAGCATAGAAAATACTCTAAAATATAGTTCATCATCAGTGAAAATTCTAAATTCTTCTTTCTTCTAGTGTATTGATCAGGCTGCAGTTGCAGGCTTTGGATTTAAAAATTAATTTTGTAATGATTTCTCATAAATACTTTTCTAATACATACTTAAAAAAAATACCATGAAGAAGATGATTGGATCATCTTGATGCATTGCAATGAAGTATCTGTGCAACCTAGGAAGATGGATTCCAAAAGGGCCACATAGAGAGCTGTGGTCTACTCCCATCATTTGTATTCTGCTAGATGCGGTGCTGTTGGATTTTTATTTCCTCACTACAGACAGGACTCTACCAGCTATCCGTTCACGTTGGTGTGAGGAGACATTAGTTATGGCTGATCACTCTGATCTCCCTATTCCATCTGGACAACATAATGAGCACACTCCCTCTTTCAGGACCAGATGAGATAATGCATACAAAATCACTTGGAGAGCATAAAGTACTTCACAAATGCAAAGTATTATTACTTTTATACCAGTAATTAGTGCTTTTAATAATAAAGAAGTGCCACTTTACAAAACTAATGCATGAGTGATAGTTCTTTGGAAATGACCCTCTAATCAGTTGGGCTCCTATCTGAAAGACAAATAATGTAATTCCAGTCACTTTATCCTACTTTTTAGTTGAAAATTAGCAAGATATATTGATCTAAAATAATAGATGGCATCTATTTTTTCACTGAATATTATCTGGAATATCAGATAATTTATTTTTTTTTTTGGTTTTTCTCCGGTACCGAGAACCGAACTCACGACCTTGCGCTTGCCAGGCAGGCGCTTTTGCCGCTGAGCTAAATCCCCAGCCCTTATCAGATAATTTATAAAACAAACTTTCAGAATTATTTAACAACTGCATAAAGCCAAATATGAGGGATGATAAGAAAATACAGTAGAATCATGTTTTAAGAAACCCTTCTGCTTAATCCAATTTACTTTCTTTTAAAAAGTACAAGTGTCTGTCATTGTATGTTCATTTGGAATTTGGAGGATGGTGCAAGTCTATTCTGTTTGAATGTGTGCATTTCCTTTGATGTGAAATTCTCAGAACTAATGTGATTTTTATCTTATTTTATTGATGTCTTAATGCAACAACGTATGTTACTTTCATCCATTTAAAATATAATTTTTGAGAAAAGTTACCACTGTGATTTGAATAAAGTGAGATCATTGATGCGAGGTGCGATGAGGGTTTTTGATGCACTATGACTAATAAATTCCATAACTAAAATAGAAAGAGTGAACTAACTATATGGGGCTGGGATAACTTTCATTATCAATTACCACAATTATGTTTATGAAGAGTTTGACTTGTTAAAAGTAGGATCTTGTATAAACTCATCTATGCTTTTAGTCTATGATTTAAGAAAACACAAATGTAGGAGTCAGGGATTTAGCTCAGTGGCACAATGTCTGCCTGGCAAGTGTAAGATCCTGAGTTTGATTCCAGGGAACGCCCCCTACCAAAAAAAATAAACTACATGTATATCTATACTGGCAAGAGAGTGTTAAAACCCGGACATCTAATAAACTACAGAGTAAATAAAATGCAATCTTCAGAGTGTTAACAAATCAATATACAAAATCATCTAGTGAATTTTAGTCTTTTCAGAACTTGCTGTTATTTCAAAATTCTATCATTTAAATTGATTTCTTCAACATATAAATGTATGTGAGAGTCCTAACACATGGAAGATAGACTTGAAGTAATAAGGAAGTATTTTTTTAAAAAACTTAATTAGTGAGATTCTTTAAATATTATAGATTAACATTTGCATAATAAACTTATTTATAAGAAGAGGATTGATTACATGGCAATACTACTATCCCTTCTATTCTTTTAAAATGTAGGTTTTCATTTACAAGAAAAAACAAAAATGAGCAGTAGTAATGAAAAAAGAAGTGCATTAAACTTAATAGAATGAAGAGAAATTAAATGGTATTAATTTGATTTCCAATAAAGTATTTTGGTCTGGCATCTCATCTCAGCAACCTACCTTTCAATATGTCTTTGTCTTTCAAGTGCTCAACTTTTGCTCATGTTTTACAGAGGTTATAATCTTAGGTTGATAGGCCTTAATAAAATTGCATTGCTGCTTTTTTGCCAATTTCAAGGGTAAGTTAAATCTATTACATTTATAATTAAACACCTTGTTGCTCAGAAACTCAATTACAAATAATAAAAAAGGTGCAATTCCAATACCAGGTTTGCTTCCTTACATATTTAAAATTCAGGCCATAGCATCCTACTTTGATAGGTGTAGCCACAGAACTTTATGAATTCGCATTCAGCCACATAAAAGTAGTGGCAAAATATAAAGTCATAGATGTCTGTCATTCAAACAAACCCTTCCTCATCTTTGCAATGTATCTTAGCAAATTGAGAAAATAAATAGAATTTTGAAACACTTCAGTCTTAGGGGAAATAACCTGACTTTGCCCCTTTGCTGTGCTGAACTTGGAAAAGGGTTTCCTATTTGAGCCTATGCCCAAACCATTTATTTTGTCATGTTAATCACCTCCAAAGTAGAATCCACTAACCGAGTCTGAGAAGATTGACTATGTTATTCATGTAGGCCTAATTAAATATTTTATGAGCAATAATGATTATGCTCAAAGTTGAGATATGATAGCACTAATATACATCTTGTTAAAGTAGTATCCGTGACCTTCACATATAGTTTTCATCCACTACAATAAACACAGTCCTATGACAATTAGATTTTGTCAAGTTCTGCATTTTTCATGTTACTAATAATTTATGAAGCTAGGAAGCCATCATGTTATACACATAAGCCTAGAGAAAAATACTTCTCATACAACCACTTCGGCATTAAAAAAAAATAGTCAAATAATACAACGTAAAAAGCAAGGCACACTCCTGTAACGCCAGCATCCTGGCAGGCTGAGGCAGGACGACTGCAAGTTTGAGCCCATCTTGGGCAAGTAAATGACCTGGAGAGACCCTGTTTCAAAATTTTAATAAAAGAAAAACACTGGTGTGAGTGTCTTGTGCTAAATAGTCATTATTAAGTTAAGATAAAATAAGCATGAAAGTTACTAAAATATTATTCATCATTATATTATATTTAAATTGACAGCAAAATAAATATTATACTTCTGTCATTTTAATATCATTCACATTTCATGAATGACAGTAAACCAGAGGGAAGCAAAGAGAAAGAGAAGACAAAATTTCTAATAAAATGGTATCATGAGATTATTTCAGAAATTATTTCAGAAATCTTATTTAGCAATATCATAAAAGTACTTTTTCTAGAATATACTCTTTAAATAATCTAATTTATTAATATCAAACTCAAATGTTTAAGGGAACTGATACATGAATTTTTTAAACTATTTTACTGTCTAATAAATTTCAACCTGCACTGTCAGCCTCCATGAATAAATATCATTGTTTCATAAAAATGACATTCTTGACATTCTGAATTGACTTTAAGTGCAAAAATAGATATTTTCTCTTTGAAAATGATTTTTGAAGAGATAATGGTTAAATGTTTTTATATCTTACACTAAATCAACATTTGTTTTACAAAAAGTATCACAGAAAATTTTCTTGCCAATTCTAGAAAGCTTTTTTAGTGAAATTACAAGTTTTTCTAACAATTTTAAAAATAGAATGATTGGGGCTGGGGATTTAGCTCAGTGGCAAAGTGCCTGCCTGGCAAGTGCAAGGTCGTGAGTTCGGTTCCCAGTACTGGAGAAAAACCAAAAAAAAAAAAAAAAGAAAAAAAATAGAATGATTCATGCATTTTATCTTAATATCTTGTCCTTAAACATTAAGCTACTGAAGTATCTTATTCGAGCTATGTTTAGTAACAAATTGGTTAATAAATTAAATTCTTCATATATCTAAGTTTAAAAAGCTACATTATAAAGACACTTCTTTGACCATTAGTTTTTATTTCTAGATTTTAATATAACAGTATTGCTTATCATTTTATAGACTCTAACTCATTACTAAAACTTATGAAATAACCCGAATCAAATTTCTATATATGTTTCACAGACAAATTGCCATCTGAAATCACATTTGTAGACAATAGTTCTGTCAAATTGGGTCACCGATGTTCAAGTGAAAAGCACTATCATTCACTTACATACAAGTTCTGAATTACACAGTTACAAAAAAAATTCTCCTCAATACTTATATATCTAACGTTGAACAGCTTTTAAATATACAAAGGCCACAGTCAGTGGTGGATACCACTGGGCACTAATTCACATCTATGCAGGATTCAACAGTCAATTTGGTGTCACAGCCAAGATTGTTGTTTTTGTTTTGTTTTACTTTTCTGTACTTACCCACAGGACACTAACAAAAATCTCTATAATACTTTGTATTCATGAATGCTTGTTTTAACCTTCCATTACTCACCTATAAGAAAACAGAGAAAAAAAGATAGAGTTAGTATTAAAATGATTAACAGTTCACAGAAAGCATCATGATATAAATGAGATATTCCTACTGCTTTGCATTGGCATAACTATAATGCAGTTGTACAAAATAAATTGTATTTGAAAATTTTACATTGTTAAAATTTTAGGAAGGCATTTGTTTTCTATGTCAGCTTACTTTAAAAGAAAATAAACCTAGTAGTAAATAATTAATTCAGCTACTTAGACAAACTATTTCAGTATTACAAGTTCATTACAGGAAACAGTATTTTATTTAATTATTTCATTAATAATGTTCAATTTAGGCATTTGTTTATTGTCATCCAAGCTGTTCCTCTGCCTAGGTGGCTTTTCCCTTTGAGCCCTTCTCTCCATTTGGAGAACTCAGTGGAAAGACAAGTTATCCCAAGGGAAGCTAAGACTTCCCTTCTCTCACCTCTGGGAGCTGAACCAGTACCAGTCACTCCCGTTCAGTGGTCTGAGACTGCTCTGTTTACTTTCCCAAACATTTTCTGTACAATTTCCTATTCCCATAAACTAGCCTTAGAATGATGAGGATGATTTAAAGTGAGAATAAGAAAAGGTGACTCAAGCAATGGAAAATGGAGTAGAGAAATCATTAATTTAGTGTGCACTTATTTAAACTAATATTCCAAAGAACTGAAGATGTAAGTAAGTGGTACTGACTTGCCTAGCATGCATCAGGTACTGTGTTTTATACCCATTTTTGCAAAAAATAAGAATAGAAGACTAAAATTAAGATTTCATTTCCTTACAAGATGTATAGATAAAGACAGGTTTTTTAATTTAATTCTAAACAATTGTAAGATAATTTCCTCTACCTTAGAAGTTAAAACGGTATTACAGTATATGATTTAATTCCAGTGAAAATTTACATTAAAAATAAATCTATGGTTTTTCACCCTGTGGTGAACTAAGCTAAGTGAAAAGATTTTCATAAGTACTGTTGCTATTCACTCTCAAAGAGCCCTATCGAAAAGACGTTACTTTATTGTTTCAATTTTTAAAGAATCTAAGCAACAGTAATAAGGCTGCTCTTAGAATCCAAGCTATTTTCCTAAACAGTACAACAGAAATTTCAATGACAACTTTTTCAAAATAAAAGATAATAGCTATAAATTTATATACCATCAATCAATTTCCAAACAACTAAGCATTAAAGACTAGGATTATATACCTAGAATAAAAAATTAGGATTTTCAAGATCTAATAATACAAATCGTGTTTCCATATTCCCTTTCAAAAAAGCCTTTAATTAAAAAATACAACACATGTCATACAAAATCTGGTGTCTTGATATTTGAAAGCAACTTATTTTTTTAAAGCATAATGTAAAGTAATCAAAGAGAGGGAAAGAATAAATTGAGATGATATGATTTTTTTTTTAGTAAGAATTTTGTGCTACATATATGGTGTAATTCAGTGTTTATTTCCTATTATATTGGAACAATTTAGTTTGAGTAATTTTGGGATGTCTAGCTATAAGGTACTTCTTGCATCTGAGCAATTTTTTTCATTACAGATGGAAGGAAAAGTTGTCATTACTCTGAAATAGTATAGATAAGTAATTCAATATCCTTATTTATAAAAATAAGAGTGTAATGTAGTACCAAATTGGGTGAGTTTATTTTTTTGTTGTTATTTTAGACATCACTTTTAATCCACATGCCACTGAAATGGTATTGTTTAAATGGTTTTTGTGACAAGCAATTGAAAGCTAATCAATATTTATTATTATTATCACTAAAAATTAAACTTATCCTTCCAATACCCCTTTATGTTTTTCTTTCTGTCTAGCTCAGTAGTTAAAAGTTTATCTCTGAGATTTGTTGGTTTGAATTTGAACGTTCATCTCAGACTTTGGTATTTGTATGGCCTTCAGGTAATTATTTAACAGTTCTAAATTGCAGAGCCCCTAACTTCAGTATGAAAATAATAGCACTTACCAAATCTGGCTTAGTCAATCAATTAGAAATTACTGCTATCTTGTTTTAGAAATTGTTGTTATTGATGTAACACACATTGCTTGAAAACCTACCTGAGACTAGATTCTATGTTAATGTCTGGAAATGCTTACAGTCCAGTGAACAGTTTTAGCGGCTTAGTCATGCTAGAAGTTTACTACCTAAGAGAGGCGCATTCCATGTCTTCTAGTACTAGAGCCCTTCCTGCTACACACTTGTGTTCTGGGTGAGTTCTCATGTGTACAAGCACCAGTCCATTAATTACCTTTCTCTTTTTTTTTTTTTTCCCCGGTACTAGGAATCGAACTCACGACCTTGCGCTTGCCAGGCAGGCACTGTGCCACTGAGCTAAATCCCTAGCCCCTCATTAATGACCTTTCTCACACAGAATCCATCAGTCCTTTAAAATGCATGAAGATATATGTGGATCAACCAAAGACAATCGGTAGGGAAGGTGCTGTTGTACTGTAGCTGGTTATGTATGGATCAGTTACATGCCCTCAAACGATGTACACAATAAAGCAAGGATGTTATTAAAATATACTTCAACTACAATCCCTTGCTCTGACTCAAAACTAGTTTATAAGTACAATTAAGTGATAAACAACATCTATTTTTATTCTTTGCAATTAACTTCAAGCCCACCTGTTCCTTAAAATGAACCAAAGAAAATATGCAAGTGAAATTTTTTAGATATAATTAATTTGATATAAAAATAGTTTTTATTTAGAAGCAAAATGATTTGCTCAAACTCTATTATTCAATTATCTCCTTGCTTTTCATTGTTAGTTTGTTTTGTTTAGTAGGTCTAGCAGGCATTTCCCTTTGTCTTTTCTTTTTCCCTCTCTCCCTCTGTCCTTCACTCCCTTCCTGTCTCCCTCCCTTGCTCCCCTTCTCTCTCTCTCTATTTCCCCCCCTCTCTCTGTTGCTGTGAGGGGCAGTGGGTTGTACCCACAGCCTCACATATGTTACAAAAGTGCTCTTTTCTTCAGCTACTGTCTGAACCTTACAATAAACTTCTTAACTGCCCCCCCAATTACAATCTAAGAGCTACTAGAACATTGAGTAATGTTAATAATCCTGACAAGTACTATGAATGTACATGAAAAGTGACTTTTTTTCTGTGGGGAGGACTGGCATGGGAGGGAAGTACTCTACTAGAACAGATGAAAAGTTCATTAAAGCAATTCTGAAAAATATGTAATTGTGTCATCAACAATCCCTTGGGAATGACATCATCTATCCTGAGAAAAACTGAGGTGACAGATAATAGAGTCTTCCCTATGCCAGACAGATTGCAAAATGGTAAGAAGTGGATAGAAATAGAATCTGAGGTAATTGGAAAGCTTATAACAACTGATGCAAGTGCATAGACCCTGAGAATTTATAGGCGATGCCAACAGAATCTGACAAATTTATAGAGCAGAAGATGAGCTTCTAGGATGACTTCCAAAATGATGAACATTTAAAGATACACCATATTCTTTAACATCATTAATTATCAACCAGAAATGTGACAGAAAATATAAATCCTGAAGTGTTTAGAAAGGTAAATATAAAAGCAAAATGAAGGAAAAACCAAAAGTATCTGTAAAGTGTTATGAAAGATACTTAGAGATAGTTTTTTTCCATAAAGGAGGTGACATGTAAAAACAATATATATGTAAAATACAACTACAATTAAAGTCTTAAAGTAATTTCTTAGAACATTTTATTTGAAATCTGAGATTACTAACAAAATAAATTTCTTTGTCAACTCCCAAAAATAAATCCAATAAAATGCACTGCCTTCATAAGTACATTACTTTTATAATCTGTCATGCATAAAATTAATTATTTTTGCATCAAAATATCAATGAACAATTAAAACAAATTTTAGGGACATAATACTGAGGGTTTTTTTGATATTCAATAGAATTCACATGTAATAAGAATTCTTATTCTTTTGGGTTACCGTACAAATTTGTTAACCAAATGAAAAACTCCAAAGTATGAACTTCTCAGAGAGTTAAATATTTCTCAGACTTCAATAAAGTGTGAGAGAGCCAATGAAAAGGCAATGTGGCAAACTATTGAGGTTAAGAATACTCCAAATTATTACAGTAGAATTATCAAATGGCATCTACATAAAGGGAGAAAATCACACTTAGTTTCTAAATTCAGAGATTTTCCCTCTATCTCCATTTATCTGATTAACAATTTAAGATAAAATCTAATGATAGGGGTCAAGAAGAGGGGCGGAGTTGAAAGAGTGCAAAGGAAAGCACAAAGAGGAAGAAGAGGAGAAGAGAGGAGGAAGGGGAAGAAGGGCAAGAGTAAGAAGGGAAAATAATGCAAATAGCTGATGTTCAGAAGGCATAAAAACAGATTTAAGCCCCGCCCAGTTCACCACAAACAGTTCTGTCACAGAAGCTTTTGAGGTAAGGCTGTCATATTTTGTAAGGAAATTTAAAATCACTTTTCATCCAAGAGGTTAAAAATTTAATATTTTTGTGAACATGTCTGCACCGACACAAAACTGAACTTGCTGCTCTCAATGAATGTCCTATCTTATATAGTAAAAATGTAGATCATGTGAATTACAATCAAGAACCTATATGTACTACCCACTCTATTTTATAGTTACATAATTTACAAAAATTTTAATACATATATCATCTTACTTTACTCTATACACTTTATGTGAAACAGAGATGATGATTATTCTCTATATATAGTTGAGTGAATTGAAATTTGGAGATTAAGAGATTATTTATGTGCACCCAATGCATTATAGATGTGGACATTCGGACTTACAGTCTCAAATTGTACTAACTTTCTCTATATTATTCTACTCATTTAACACACTTATAGGCATTGTATATGCAAGTGTTTGAACTAAAGATAAAGAGAGGTTGAAATGTTACATATTGAAATGTAGAAAAATGCAGTGGTTGAATGTTTAGTCAAAGAGCTCTGTAATCTAAGTTCAAGTCCTTACCTCATAATTCAAATACCTGTGGAAACTTGGGAAATATCAATTTCTGTGTAACTCATGCACATTATTTTAAAAATAGAATTGATAGTACTGTCTAATTAAGTGGTAAATTTGAGGATTAACTGAAATGATCTAATCTAAGTTCAAGTCCTTACCCCATAATTCAAATACCTGTGGAAACTTGGGAAATATCAATTTCTGTGTAACTCATGCACATTATTTTAAAAATAGAATTGATAGTACTGTCTAATTAAGTGGTAAATTTGAGGATTAATTGAAATGATCCATAAGAATTTCAGAACTGGGCTTGGGATAAATAAGTGCTGAATAAATGATAGCAGATATTAATTGTTCATTGGTTTAATTACAGTGGTAATAACTCTTGCTATATTTGTGAAAATAAATATATATTATAGTTGATAAGTATTTCTACTATTAAATCAATATTTTGAATCATATGTTAGAACAGGACTTGATTATTAACAGATACTATAAGAATGTTTTTTAATTTGATTTATATCTTTTGTGCAACATGTCAGAATCCAGTAAAATTTTCAGAAAATATCTTGTTATACTACTGCATATTTAATTTCTAGCCTTTGTTTTAAAGAATTGGTATAAATAAAATAAGAGTAAAAACAAATCTCTATGCTTATGAAGTTCAGTGCAATTAATCTACTTTCACTTATAACATACACTAAATCAATGGGAAAATGTCATCATTGTATAGAAAAATAGACTATAACAAGGTAGTTTTGCTATTATATTTTATAGATATTTTAGAAAGCTTTAGGTTTTAAGAAAACTTACACAGAAAACATTAAAAATTGTTATATAACCTGTCTTTCTTCAGCATCTCTCCTGTTACTAACACCTTCTGTGATTATGCACATTAGTTTGAAAGGATGAACCAACACTGACAGAAAATCATTAATTAATGGCCACAGTTTGCCCTAGGATGACTTCGTTTTGTAAAGGTGTATGTTTGTTGGCAAATTCATAATATCCTTTACCCACCATTACAGCATTACACTGAATTGTTCCGGGGACCTCAAGGGGCCTGTGTTCTTCTGCCTGTTCACCCAGAATGTTTTATCCAGAATGTCACACAATTGGAACCCTACATAGTAAGTCGCCTTTTAAGACTGATGTCTTCATTTAGGTAAATGATTTTAAATTTCCACCATGGCTTTTTTGTGTTGATAGCTCATTTTCTTTCATCCCAGAATGATCCATTATAAGGGTATACTGCAGTTTGTTTGCATCCATGCTCGTAATTTTTTTCTTTTGTTTCTTTGTTTCTTCTTATGTTTGCTTATTACACATAAAGCTGCAATAATGTTGGTTGTAGGTTTGTGTGTGGATCTCAGTTTTCACGTTCTTTTAATACTTAATAAAGTGATCACCAAATTATGTAGTAAGTTTATGTTTAGCTCCTTACAACAGATAGATTCCAGTGTGGCTGAACTGCTTTGCATGCAATGAATGAAACTTTCTTTTGACATATATCTTTGTTTGCCTGTAGTGCATTTAGATTTTAGCCATTCTACAAAGCATGTAGTTTCTCATTGGAATTTTCAATTTCCTGATGATATATGGTACTGAGTATCTTTTTATATGCTGATTTACTATCTGTATGTCCTTTCTGGTGAGATGTCTATTCAAATCATTGCTCAATTTTAGCTGGATTATTTATTTCCTTATTGTTGAATTTAGGAATTACTGTTTTATATTTAGATAAATGCTGGTTGTCAGACATGTGTTTCAGTAATATTTTTTGTGGCCTGTCATTTCTTAAATAAAATATTACAGTGGAATGAAAAATCTGATCACCCATGTTACAGGTTAGAGCAAATATATTTTCAGAGAAAATTCTCTTAAAAGGGTACATGTGCTTTCACTTGGTACATGATCTGCATAAAGTCCTGCTTCATTATTTTCTACAATATTTCCAGCTTCTCAAAGTCAGATATGCCTTATGCTTTTTCTGGCAGGTTTAAACAATAACATCCATTAATGGCTTTGTAGTGTGTGACCAGTATCAGCATTCCATGATCACATATACAAAATTATTTCATCGAGCCAACCAAATATAAGAACTTGAAACCAAATAAAACACCAAGTTGAGGTGAGTTCCTAGAACAGTAAACTTGAGAAGTAATTATGTTTACATGATTATATTTAAAGAATAAATCCTCTAAATATTATCATCTTTAAAATGGCTGATTCTCCTTGGTTTAAAAAATTATAGAATCAAAAATTTAAAACACTGATTCACCTTAATTTCTTCTTTAAAAGAACAAGTTTGATCAATAAAGTGCCTAAAGATCATATTCTCACTTAGGGTATGCTTTCTAGGGCTTTACAAGAGAGATAGACTTTACCGACTTAGGGGATTTTGCTCCTATTTGCCCATATCTGAGCTTCACTTTCTTTCTTTGTTTTTCAAGCACTCACTATTTGTTTTCTCCTTGATTTCCTCTACACATAAATACATTCAGCAGAGCCCTTTAACATTTAGAAAGCACATAGCAGTGGAAATCTAAAGAGCCAATCTGTCAATATGGCAGCGACTTCCACAGTAGAGCATCTCCTGCATGTAAATAAAGAAAACTTGAAAATAAGAAAATATATGTACTACATGGACATAAAACTATCCTAACTTTTGTAGGGTATTTCCTCAAAATTCAAATGTTGAAATCTTGATCTAAAATATTCAGAGGAATGTGACTGTATGTGAAAATAGTGTTTAAAGTGTCAATTAAGCTAAAACTACCAAAATGATAGAACTGACGGGCTCCAATTCACAGGGGCTAACATTCTTATGGAAAGAGCTAATAAGGACCCAGGAGAAACATCAGACAAGGAGTGACTGTGAGCACAAAGTGACGAGGAACCATCTACAATATGAGGACTGTATCTCAGGGTCAAAAGTTTGCTCCACATCTTGATCTCAGACTTCTAGACTCCAAAATGGTAAAAAAAAAAAAAAAAAGTATTTTTGTAAAAAATTGTGTGTCATTACTGTGGCTCTAGGAAATTAACACAGCACACTACAGTGATCATCCTGTCACAATCTCTCAGCAATGGGAAGCATCAAAGGGATGCTTGGCTATAGATTATTTTTAAAAAGAACCAATAATCACAACTTTTTATTGTATTGAAAACATATTTGAAATCATACAGAATGCTTAATTTCTCTCAATTTCCCTCCTATGTACAGTATGTGACAGATCATTTTGTTGTTAATGAGACATAAAATGTAAAGAACAGCAGTAGAAAGGGTCTCCCGAAGCGTTTGATAGAGTTGCTCCTTTCCCTCTGCACCTGCTTAGTTAAGCTTTTTGAGCACAAGTCTATTTGTTTCATAACTGGATAATGACTTAATTCAAAGGCGTTAACAATTTCACACCATCTAAGCATAAGGTGAATACTAAGTAAAATCGCTAATCTAATATCCTCACATAGGTCACTTTTATTACCTGTAATGGAATGAAGAGATGAAGCTACACTTTCAAATTCAAATACTCAATTACTTGCACTAATGGAGGACGTAAGAACCATGGATAATCGGAGACAGTGCCATTTAGGGTTAGCTATTGAATTTGTTTTACATTTTCATCCTTTTATGTTTCATACTATAGGCATCCATATTCATCCAAATAATGCAACTATCATGTTTAAAACAAATACTCAAATTCTGAAGTTTAAAACTATATATTTGTGTTGAAGATTCTTAGTATTATACTCCTTGTGTGAATTAATCCTTTATGTTTTTAAATGGCATATCTATTCTCTTTGTATTATTTGAATGCAATATTCTGGAGCCAGGGTGATGAGGCAATCTCCCCACTAGATTTTTATTCTTTAATCACTGCTAGTGCCAGCCAGTCGATTTCACACCATTAAAGTTACTGATCTTGGTTTAAATACTGGAAAGTCATTATTTTCTAAGACTAAAATGTCTTTCTCATCAGTTACATTGCACAGATTAGTTTACAGATTAGTTCTTGATTCTACAGAATAATGAAGCTACTGTTTGTAGGAGGATAGGATGCATGACTAGTAAGTAACGGTGGTAAAAGACACAGGACAACTCTGAATCTTTCATATAACAAATACGGAATTCAGTTAAAGAACAGACTTAGCTCAGTGTCAGCATCATTCCACAGAGCATCCATTGCAATAAATAAAGAGCATATATTTATAAATGGACTATAAAGGGCCTCTCATCATACTTGATAAAAAAGTCAAACTATGGTCAATTACAAATTACCTATGGTCAATTTCTACTTAATATGATTGAATACTGGTAAGGCAACTACAGTACATTTTTATTTGTATTAATGTAGTGACAGTTATTGAGTACTCAGAACACCAGAGTTCCAGGAATGTAAGATAAGAGAAAGAACTTTCTCTCATAATACTCATAGTTCAGATAAACATAATGTTCATTCAAAAGAAAATACTTTAAATTGAATAGCAATCCTGGAGAGGAAATATTATATCTACTAGAAATATCTGTAGAAAAAATGGCTTTCATTATGATGCTACTGAGACTTGAGCCAAATAGATAAGTATAGATGGAAAGAGCAATTTAAATTGAGAGCATAATTTGAAAAGTGGTGAGACCTGGAAGTATCATGACTAACTTAGCCAGTTTAACTAGATCATAGCAGTAAATAGCAGCACTATGCATAACAACCAGGTAAGCTAGGTGTTACCTTCAGATTACATATGAGTCATCTGCATAAAATGTAAAACAAGTATATGCTGTCTTCTTCCAGGTTCCACAAGAAGCAAATGCCAAGACAGCACTGCACGTGTTAAGAAATCTATTAATGGAAATGCATGCATTCCTTAAAGATGTTGAAAACAACCAAAGGAAGCCGTGAGACTGGGAGACAGGTTGGGCCTGAGTTAAGAGAAAAGGAGAGGAATAAAGGTTCAGGGGAAATATGGCAAAACGAAGTTCAGTTCCCAGACTCTTTCACCAGGCCATCTGGTATACCTTAGCTTAGAGCCAGACATCTTCTCCAAAAGAATCTGCATTAACATCCCTGGCTCTTTTAGTTATTGATTGAGAGCAGCCAATAAAAAATAGGTCTCCACATCAAACACAGTGATGGATTTCTCAAGCAACAGTTTGGATCACAGGTCACTCAATTCTTAGTCAGAGAGCTGACAGCATCATTTTCATATTAAGTAAGGTAATGAAAACAAATGAAAAAGCTGGCCTTCAATAAAACTCTATACAATGAATTCACCCAAAATACAACAGTAAAATCTAAAAAAAAAACACACATTTTTTTCCCTAGGGGACTAACTCCATCAATAATAATTCTAGTTTCTAAAACACATATAATTTCACTATTAAGTTAGTCATGTTTATTTTCCTGTTAAATTTTCTTCTTGAGCTGCATTAAGATTCTACAATTTGCTTCCAGTGTAGTTCCAAACAGTGATAAAATTTTAGATATCAAAATGAATCTGAAGGTCAATTAGTCCAGCCCATTAATGTTACAGATGAGCTAATTTAGGTTATGAGAAATTTTAAGAGTGCTTTGGGTCATTTACAAAATTAGTGACAGTTTTTAGTGCAGATAGTGTAACTGGTGTTTCCAGTGACTGTCACCATGTACCTTTCTTTATATGTAATGACTTACATCACAATATCCTTAGACACTGATTTGTGACACTGTTCTTAAAATTACATCAAAACTAGTAGCCATAAAGATGCAGCATAATTGCCTTAGTATTTTCCATTTCTCAGGGTTTTACAAGTGTTAGCTCATCTGATGTTTTCTTTGCTTTGGTTTTGCTTGTTTCTCTATTGAAACAACATTGTTTCAGAAATTATTGGGAGAAAGAATTTTGAATGTTGGCAATTAGCTTTGTTTATTTTTATATTTTGTGGCCAATACGACTAATTATGGAACATATATAATCTCCTGAGTTAAATTTCAAGAGCAATAGCAGAGCAAATTTGAGAAGATCCATTTTTTCCTCCTTATTTCTATCATATTTCAGAGAGTGTTAGAGAGCTATGAATGCAGATAATCACATGAAATTGCTGTGACTCAACCATCTTGGACCTATAAAACTGGGAGTCTTGTACAGCACAATTTAATAGATTGCCATCTTGAACACGTAGAACACTGAAGCACTTACAAAGAGTACAGCACTACGAAAAATTCTGTTTCTTAGATTCACAGAAGATCAAAATATGTCATTTTGATGCTTTTGTGTCATCAAAATTTGTCACCACAAGTCTTGAGATGTTGTCCTCCAATTCTTTACTCAGTCACAGATTTTCCTGTTATCTTTCAGGAAGAAAGATTTGTCTCTTTAAGACGTATACCAATGACAAGATATTCTAATTTCAAAAAGTTATAATTTTTAAGGAATTCTATCTCATACTGAATTTCCAAGTAATTTTGTTCAGTAATCTTAGTCCTTTCTTGGCTATCAGAGATTAAAGTTTAGAGTATCTATCCCAAGGGCAATGTGTTCAATATTTTAAAACAACATTTCTGTTCTAAATTTGAACTTTTCAGCAACCCTGGTCATTTTTCTGAAATAATTTTAGATTCTTTCACTGCTCTGATCATTGTCTTGTAGTCCCCAATTTTTCTCAGAATATAGGATTAATGACAAACACAATATTTTAGACATCATGTAACCACTAGCAGTTAAAATAATACGATTTATTTTCCTTAAAATGACCAGTAACCACTATAATGAGATTATAAACATAAAACATTAATGTTCAAATTGTCAAAGATCAAGATATTTTCAAAGGTTTCAGCTGTATGTTTGACACTACAGAGCAAAACATAAAAAGGATTGAGATTTTACTTCTGATTTAAATGTGTTGCCATTGACAGACTATGTCACATTTAGACAGTGGTGTGGAGTGTAGCATATATTGGTCTTTCTCTGTATCCTGAGGAAACATGTCACCAAATTTCCTCCAAAAAATAATGTTACATTAGAGACCACATCATGAATACCATCATCAAAATTGGAACTAATTGGCACTTTTTCTCAGTTGAAACTTCAGAAACTAAAAACTACCTAGAAATTGCCTGAGGCTTCTTGGCAATAAAGTAAAAAAAGAAGAATATTTTGTTAGAAAACTTATGTAGATTTCTAGTGTATTTCAAACGTGTAGAAAATAACTGCATATGTTAAAACTTACTAATTAAAATCTGTGACAAAAAATACAGTGGTTATTGTATCAATATCGAATATAATTGTCAATATTTCAAGCTGCTAATACTATTCCATATACACATTCATTTATTTGAAAATCCATGAAGCTTAAGATAAATTGCAAAGAATCAATGTGCCTCAAATTGTAAGTAGTTGTATTACCATAATATCATGTCTCTCCCTCCATTATAATCCCAGCTACTAAAATGTTCTTTGCCAAGGTACTCTTTCCTTAGCTGTCAAGTGTATAATGCTTTTCAAATGGCAAATAGTTTCTTTATAGAGGTGAGGTGTGAAACAGTAGTTGTTTTGGTATCATGCAGGTTATAAGAATATTTTTTAAAAATCAATATCAAGGTCACTATGTAGCATATAACCAATTTTATTCACTTTTTTGACTAATGACTACAATTTCCCTTCACAGTAGCAGAACAGGGAAATGTAGCTGCTTTTAAGGCTTATTTACTGTATTAGCTCTCTTTGAAATATATGCCAAAAGAAGATACCAGGGTTTTTATAGAAAAATAATGTATATTTAGGTAGTTGATGTGTACTTTTAAAGTGACAGTTACCTAAAATTACTATGGGTAGTAATGTGACATAGCAAGCACAGTTCTAGTTTGAATTGAGTAATTTTGAAGTGAGCGTGTTAGGTTATGACAAGGGTAGAGTATTTTTGGAGTTTATTTCCTAGGGCATTGTATTCACTTATATCTAAGCTTCTTGACCCATTAAATTTTATTCAGTAAGTAAATAAACAAAAACCAAAACAAAACACAATTAAGAAGCTCTCACATTAGGATACATTGTATTTTACAAAAATACATGTGCTATTTGCACGAGTGTTGGAAAATACTACTCCTTTCTGTACACGCTAGATCATGTTATTTTCTTCACTAGTAATCTAATAACTGCTGTGGTATCTTCTATGTATTCTATATTTTTCTCTTTCAAATTGCTGTTGAGATAAATCTTCAAGGTTTATGCAAAATTATTTTGCATTTTATACAATTATCTCCATCATAAGTCAGTCATTGCTTTTTGACATAAAGGAATGTTTTTGGTAAGTTACAACTATGAGGTATTACACTAACCAGCAGTAGTTACTAGGTTATAGTCCTGTTTATCAGTAATAATTCAGAATACTTATCTTTTAAAAAATTGTTACCCCTGCACTAAAACACATGATTTTGCATAAACATCAAAGTATATTGTAATATATATAATATACCTAGATATATGTCTATCTTAACTCTAGATGTCTTTAGTTATCTTGTTTAGGATGTAAGTACATTATTTTTGATTATCTCAAAGGGCTGTCTATAGCATTCAGAGGTTAAAATGTGATGGTATAATTTAAATACCTGGGTGATGCCTGCAGTAACTAGGAATAAAGTCCTGGAAATAGGAGACCTGACTGCACTAGAAACGTTGAATCATAGTTTGGTTCCTTGCTAATGAATTAACATTTTTTATTCCCATTTTAAAACGTGTGCAGTTTCAAGTGATGTTCTTTTTGATCTCTAAGCCATTTTTACATTGCTCTAACAGATTTGACTAAGCCTGAGATGACTCACTTTCAACTGACAACATATCTGTATCAAGCGAGCACACAATCACCACTTTTACACTATTTGCAAAAATAATGCATTTCATCTTGCATAATGTACTGCTTTATTCCTTAAGCCAATTCTTACATAACAAATACATTCGTTTTGAGTGTCAAATGACTAAATGCACAAAATAATAATAAATTTCAAACAATGTTTGCTTTTGATGTAACATTTTAAATGTTTAATTAGTAGATACACAGTGAATGGCTAATTTCCAAATACTCAGGTTCTTTAAAGAGAAAATAAATACCCACCATTTAAACATCATATGGGGCTGGGGATTTAGCTCAGCGGCAAAGCACCTGCCTGGCAAGTGCAAGGTCATGAGTTCAGTTCCCGGCACCGGAGAAAAACCAAACCAAACCAAAACAAAACAAAACAACAAACAAAAAAAACTAAACATCATATGAATGTTTAACTAAGCATAAGTTTCAATCCTCAGGTTCAACACACTCATCTAAAAGTAATTAACATTTTATGATCATTATGTTTAAGGTTTTTTCAATCTCCAATTATATGTGTCATGGTAATTTATTACCATTTCTGACTTTTCTAAAAGCTGAAGACATAAGACAGTTTTATACAATTTGGAAGTATTAAATTTATAAGGAAATAGATAACACTAAATTGACAAAAATTATTTTCTCAAAGACAGATTTTTCTGCATTAGTGTTTTAAATAACTGCTAACACACTGTTACTCTTAAGCACTAAAATATTTTTGTATAGGGAAAACCTATTTATTTCTATCTTAAGAAAGTTTCCACTCTTTTAATGCCTAATTTTAAGTGAATTGGTATTAATAATTTCTAAAACAATTCCATTATCAATTGCAAATTATATTAAATTTTTAGGTCTAAATGAATGCTGTATGTATGGATGAAATTATGCTTAATGCTGAAGCAGTCACATCCTTTCTCTATCATTGTTACATGAATTTATAATGACATTCAATTTCTGATACTTTGCTACCTTAATTTTAAATCTATATCAATATTAATGAAATTTGCTATGCTTAAATTATGTTTATCCAAATAATCATTGGCAAACCTATCTTGTTTAAAATTTTATAAATTCTCTGACCTTCAAGGAAAAATCAGTTAATGTGTACAAAAATATACTTTAAGTTAAATTCATTAATAATCTTAATATCTTATGCAATATTTTAATATAAAAAGTAATGTATTCTCAATTAAATCACACATATATATTTCAGAAGAATTGAATTATATAATGAAACTAATAAACATATTAATTTAAAATGAGAAAATATTTTTAGTTATAATACTTAATATTTTCACTATTTTATTTTCACTTTTTTATACAAAGAGAATTCACTAATTATAGTTGCTACTCATTAAAATATCTCGGCATTATGCAATGGTATACATAGCTAAAACTATAAAAATAAGTGTTAAGTATTTATTGTCCAAATGCCAAGGGTACAAAACCTGGGTACTCAAAGTTCAATTTCTCAAAATTATTATCCAAGCCGAGTGGGTGGAGCAGGCCTGTAATCCCAGCACTAGGAAGGCTGAAGAGAAAAATCATTGCTAGTTCAAGACCAGTCTGGGCTACAAAGTGAGCTCAAGGCCATCCTGAACTGCATAGCCAGACCCTGTCTCAAAAAGTCCAAAAATAAAAAATGATTACCCGCATAAATAATTGACTGATTATTGATTGATTCTTGTCACTTAATATCACTAAAGTTTCTCATTTCCTTCAAATCTTGTAATACAAAATTTTACCAATTCTACACCTTTCTAATATAATATTTCCTTCCAATTTATATTTTGTTCTAGATTTCCATGAACTTTGGAGGTGAGAGTTGGTAGAATATTTATTAAATCATCACAGTATTATAATTTATTACTAGGTATTTCATGATTACTTATCTTCTGTCTTTCATGTTGTGGTTTACTCACTCTGACCCTATCGGTTGCGTTTCTTATACAGAATTGCATGAAGACATGCTAGTGCTCTATGCTCTATTTTATTTTATTTATTTATTTATTTATTTATTGGCTTTTTTCCGGTATCAGGAATCGAACTCATGACTTTGCACTTGCTAGGCAGGAGCTGTGCTGCTGAACTAAATCCCCAGCCCCTTCTATGGTCTATTTTATGATTTGGGGCAATATAGTGCTGCTGTTACTCTAATTTATGATATTTGTCCATTTTCAGGTTAATGAGAATTGCATGTAGTTTGTAAAATATTTCATTGAATTTTTTTTTTTTTTTTTTTTTATGATATTTGTCCATTTTCAGGTTAATGAGAATTGCATGTAGTTTGTAAAATATTTCATTGAATTTTTTTTTTTTTTTTTGTGGTGACTGAAGTAACCAAATATGTAAGATTAGTAATTTTATTGGATTCAGCTATGACTCCTTATGCTTTAATTGCAGACTACATGTATATTTAAATGTGAGGAGAGTGATGGGAGGTAACGTTAACACATTTTTACAGTTATCTCACTAATTCACTCCAACTAAAAGCTGAAAAACAATCTTTACAAACCTGTTAAAGTACATAAATAGAAAAGCTTGGTTTCTAGAGAATCATCATGTCCTTTTTAAAAAAGTTTATTGGTACAATGTAGATATAAATAATGATAATATTCATCATAGGGAATCTGTACCTTTATATTGATATATCTTGATTGCACTTTTTTCTTTGTTTCCTTTTGATCTTGGGAATCAATTTTACCTATCAGGATTTAAGTTACTTAATCTATGAAATAAATAAAATATCTTCCTCCCAGAACTTTTACTGGGAAAGTAAATGCTTTCAAAGTAATAAACACAGTGCTTGCTGAGTATTTTATTAAATGTTTCCTTCCTTCCCCAAACTGAACTAATATATTTAAGAAACAGTATATTTGAGAAGTCTAAAATTGTAGATCTTCAGTATCTTTTTGGCGAACAAAATTTATAACTTTTGCATGAATATTTGCCCCAGTTCACAGTATTTGGAGAAAAAATATTAAAACATTTTTATTGTCTTTAAACTCAATCATTTAAAAGGAGCACTGTACGTATGTTTCTAAAATGAAATTGTTCCATTTCTTTTCTATGTTTATAACTTTCAGAAGGCTTAATCTATTAATATGTTCAAGATCCAAAAGTTTATTTTAAAATTCATGACATAAATATGTAGCACAGTTTTAGGAGGTGTCAGGATGAATACTAGAGAGTGTTCTTTCTGATTGGGAATATCATTTCTTACCTGGAGTGACATCAGGTGACACCCGTGTGTGTTATTTTTAAATCATTGGATATACTTGTTTCAACTGCACTAGCACCTGGCAAAATACGCAGCTGCAGGGATTTGGCAATTTTAAAATAAGTGAATCAGAGATTATTTCTAATTTCAATTTCAAATGCTATGATCACCTGTATTTAATATTAGCCATATTTAGACAAGCTGTCTGTCTCCACTTAAATGCATCCTCTTACCTCTGTCATTGCTCAAGTCAACCTGTAAGTGCTATCTTTCAATATGTAGATTCATCTTCTTACTTTGCTATGTTCTCATTAGAACTGTCATGAACTAATTGTTTATGTATATGTATTTATTATTAAACTGGCAAAATCTTCGTCACCACCATGTCTTTTGCCCAGGTCACCCTGTAAGCAAAGCTTTGCATCTTTGAATTTGCTTTTGCTTTCTTAACCACCTATGTTACTAAAGCTGCTCTACTTTTCCTTTTGCCGAGAATTATCTGTCATACACTTTCCAGTATTGCTTTAGCTTTGTTGTAGTCTTGCCGTAGTCTTTTAATAAAATATTTCTAGTGCCATCCCATAAAGTTAGTATTAGAAAAATATTAATTAGTATTAGAATACTAAACTTAGTCTTAGAATAAGGTATCACTAAAATAACATTAAACTGGATCTATGAATTGAGCTAGAATCTGCAAAATATAGATCACATATAAGAGGGAAACGTGAAATAGGCATATTAGTAATGTGGAAAGGGCAAGGCAAATGGCTTTTTTTTTGAAATGCTAATATTTAGCATCTTTGAATGACATTTAAATCATCACAGACAACGTGTAATGCCCTGGAAATTGTCAGTATGGCAAAAATAAAGAAAACAATGGATTCTTACTAAACACCTGTACTCTACAGAAGGAAATGCATGTATACCTAACTATACCAGTGGTTAATGATTTTACTTACAAATGTTATTATTCCAGAAATACAAAGGAGAAAAAAAATAAATGATTTTCTTATGATTTTATTCAAAAAGTTCCTTCTAAGAAATATAAATTGTCATATTGAGATTACAATTACTGCAATAAAACAGATGTTTTTCAAATCAAATTAGATTTGAATTACAATGATGCCAGTTGATTTTTTGATTTTGAAGAGACTTTCTGCATTTCATGCCCTTAATCAAACATGAACCTTAATTTTTTTTTATCTTTTCAGAATCAGACCATTCTTTTTTAATCTTGCCATTAAACTAGTAGGTAAAATTGTTTTGGTCAAGAATGTTTGAGTAGATTTCGTACCTTAGATCCTTCAGAATTGTGGAATGCTAAGAGAATAGGAACAAAATCTGGGATGTCTTAGAAGATTGTACTACTTGTACTATGGCAGCTGAGAGAAAGGCATGGAAAGACTTTGTTTTTTTTTTGTTTGTTTGTTTGTTTTGTTTTTTTGTGTTTTTTTCCTCCGGTACCAGGAACCGAACTCACGACCTTGCGCTTGCCAGGCAGATGCTTTGCCGCTGAGCTAAGTCCCCAGCCCCTGGAAAGACTTTTGAGAGATCACACATGTTTAAACAAACTGCAATACTTTACTTCAATAAATTATACTTTTCATAAAAAGAAATATCAATTACCGAAAATATAGAGCAGCAATATATCTAAAAAATACTCAGAGAATCATATAAATAAGAAGGGATGGCCCATTCATTTACTCAGTCCTAAGTGATTTTGAGCAGATTGGATTAATATCCTTGAAATAAAAAATATTTGCCTTTAGAAAAGAAATAATAATCACCACTTATTTTGATGATCAAGTATTCATTTACATTAAAGAATATATATTTTAAACATGGAGTGTAACTCTAAGTTTTGAAATAATCTGTTGCTGTTATGCATATTCACCTATGCAAATTTTGATCAAATAGTAAGGTGAATGTCTAAGTTAATAATTCTAATGTTAAATTGACATTAAGCCTTCCTTACACTATTGCCTCTATCTTATCGTTCTTGTCACTTTATGGAGGAGTTCTGGAACTCCCTTTTTGTAAATATCTTTTTGAGCTGTGATAAAAAATATTATTCCTGCCAAATGTTTTTCAGTGGAGCCAGAGGCTCATGAAAATATCATTGAATTCACCTTACTTCCTGGATCTGGCACTGTGCAACCTCTAACTCTTGTCCAAAATCAAATGACCATGAAAGATAAACTTTTTGAATTTATCCAGGACATTGAGTCAGCCTCGACAGTCAAAAACTAAAGACACTCAAGAAAAATAGGACATCAGAGATGCTTCACAAAGTGGCAAAAATTATCTGAAAATTGAGTTTAAAGGGAGGCCAAGTATATTGGAGAATTAATGGCAATTTATTGTTAATGTAATTTTTAAAAATTAATTACACAATATTTTGATCAAACAATATATAAGACAGTTTCTGTGTCATAGCCTCCAGTATTTTGTCATTTTAAATAGGCTCTTATTTCTGAAGCAAGGCCAATACGGTGATTGCCTCAATTTAAATGATATCTAAAGTGATGATTATAAAATTTATTTAAAAGTATTAGTGATCTTATCTTTTCTTCTTTTCTTTTCTTTTCTTTTTTTCTTTTCTTTTCTTTTTTTTTTCTTTTCTTTTCTTTCCTTATCAGAAATTAAACTCAGGACCTTTCACTTCCCAGGCAGGTACTTATGCTACTGAGCTATATCCTTGGCCTGACATGTATTTTCTTAGCAATCTAACATTTCATAATGCTTTAGTTTGTTTATCAATAAAATCTAGAACATATTTACACATTCAGTATTTATAAAATAGATGTGATTAAACAGTATTGAAAATTTTAATTTATAAAATATGGAAACAATCTTAATTTGAAAATGTTCCTTCCTGGAGCTGCCCAGGGGGAACAAGGCTCAGCACCCCACCTCCCACTGCCATTGCAAGAAGGAATCTAATCCCAGGGAGCCCAGGAACCTTTGGTTGGAAAACACAGAAGAAATGGACAGATTCCTAGATGCACATGAATTATCAAATTGAATCATGAAGATACAAAAATCCTGAATAACCAAATATCAGTCAACAAAAATGAAAACATCATAAAAATCTTAGCAACAGTGAAAAGTGCAGGTCCTGATGGATTCACACCTGATTTCTACAAGAAATTTAGAGATTTGATGCCAATTCTCAAATTCTTTAATGAAATAGAAAATGAATCAATTCTTACTTACACATTCCTAGAGGAAAGTATTACCATGATACTAAAATGAGAGAAAGACTCCAGCAAAAAAGAGAACTACAGGCTAATCTCCCTAATGAACACAGATGCAAAATTTCTCAAAAAAAATACTAGCTAATAGAATGCAGAAAATTATCAAGAAGATTATACATCATCAAGTGGATTCATGCCAGAAATGCAAGAATGGTTCAACATATGAAAATCAATAAATGTAATATACCATATCAACAGAACCATAGACAAGAATCACATGATCATCTCAATAGATGCAGAAAAAGCTTTCAATAAAGTACAATGCTTATTCATGACAACAACTCTACAGAAAATCAGAATAGACGGATTGTATCTTAATTTGATAAAACTCACCTATGACAAATCAGTAGCTAACATCATACAAAATAGACAAAAACTGGAAGCTTTCTCTTTAAAATCAAGAACAAGACAAGAGTGTCCACTGTCACCACTTGTATTCAACATAGATCTGGAAATATTAGTCAGAGCAATTAGACAAGAGAGTGAAATAAAAGAATATGAATAGAAAAGGAAGAAGTGAAATTATCTTTATTCCCAGATGACATGATACTCTACAAAGAAGATCCCAAAAACTCCACCAAAAGACTCCTAGAATTAATAAACAAAGTAGTGCAGTTGGAAACAAAGTCAACACTAAAAAATCAATAGCATTCCTATACACAAATAACAAACACACTGAGAGAGAAATTAGGGAAACTATAACTTTCACCATAACATCTAAAAAAGGGAATATTTAGGAATTAATCTAACAAAGGAAGGAAAAGTTCTATACATTGAAAATTACAGTACTCTGGAAAAAGAGATCAAAGAGGATTTCAGAAAATGGAGAAATGTTCCTTGCTCATGGATAGGAAGAATAAACACTGTGAAAATGGCTATATTCCCAAAACTGTTGTACACATTCAAAGCACCCCCAATTAAAATACCATTAGAATACCTGACAGATCTAGAGTAAACACTGTTAAAATTCATCTGGAACCAGAAGGCACCAAGAATAGCAAAAGCAATCCTTGACAGCAAAAGCAAGACAGGAGGCATCACAATCCCTGACTTGAAATTATACTACAAAACTACTGTCATTAAATCAGCATGGCACTGGCGAAAAAGCATACCCAAGGATCAATATTAAAGACTGGAAGATACAGCCACAACCACAAACACACTTAGCCACCTTATCTTTGACAAAGAGGCTAAACATGTTCACTGGAGGAAATACAGCTGCTTTAATAAATGCTGCTCTAAAAACCAACTTTCCACATGCCAGACAAACACTAGACTCATGTCTATCACCATGCAATAAACTAAAGTCAAAATGGTGCAAAGATCTAAATTTTAAAACATAAACACTTACTCTACTGGAAGAGAAAGTAGGTAAAAATCTTGAAGTCCTGGGGTAGGCAGAGAGTTCATAAACAAACTTCACTGGAAATACTTCAAAGATTCAACAACTGGAATCTCACCTTACTGAAAAATTTTCACACAAACAAAAGAAATCACCAACAGAGTAACAAGGAAACCCATGAACTGGGAAAAAAATTTAGCCACCTCTCCCTCTGACAAAGGATTTCTATCTAGAATATGTAAAAGATTAAAAAAAAAAAAAGACCCCCAAATTCAGAAACCCAATCCAAAAATGGGCATCTGAGATGAATATACGCTTGTCAGATGAAGAAATACAAATGGTAAATAAATATAATAAAAAATATTCAGCATCATTAGTCATTTGAGAAATGCAATTTAAACAGTGATGAGATTCCATCTCAGTCCAGGAAAAATGGCTATCAAGAAATCAACTAATCACAAATGCTGGAGGCACTGTGGGGAGAAAGGAATGCTTCCCACTGTTTGTGGGAGTGTAGACTGACAAAACTACTATGGAAATCAGTGTGGATATTCCTCAAAAAACTAGAATTAGTGGTCTCATTTGAACCAGCTATTTCTCTCTGGGTATATTTCCAGAAGAACTGTAAACATCACACCACAGCAATGTATGTGCACCTATGTTTATAGCACACAATTTGTCATAGCTAAATCTGGGAAGCAACCCAAATGCCCATCAACTGAGGAATGGTTAACAAAGATGTAGTATCTTTGAACAGTGGAGTATTACTCAGGTATAGAAAAATGATAAACTCAAGGCTTTTATAGGTAAATGGTACCACTAGAGACCATACTCATAATTGAAATAAATCACATCTGCATGTGTAAACATCATATTGTCTCACTAGTGTAAGAACCTGAAAGAGTAAATAAAATCTGAAAGTTATAAGAGATATTGTGAAAGGGAAAGAAATTGCTCAAAAGGAAAGAACAACTGGGAGAGGGAAAGGTGAAAAGAAGGAAAAAAGGAAGGGAAAAAAAAGTTAGCTAGGATAAGTGTACTACTAATTTTTATTGGTTTATTGAAAGGAACAGTTAATGTTTAATTGTTTCATCAATCTTGCATGCCTGTATCTGATAATCTGAACAATTACTCTGAAGATAACAACATGTAATACAACAACCATTGTTAATTTCCTATCATCTGGTTTTGAAATCGTGTATCATTTTTATTGCTTTTGTGTTGTTTTGTTTTTGCCTTTGTTTTTATTTATTTCTGTTCTTTTCCCTTTAAAACAAAGGTTTTAAAAACTCTTTACCAATTTAAAACAATGAGCTGAAAAGTAAAGGCATGGCAGTTTAGAAAATCACCTAGATGCTTTTAAAGTGATTTGACTGTGTGATTTCATAGGTTAATACATCACTTACAATCTTTGACTTTTGTGATCACATATTCCATTTTTACAGTAAAGTGAAATTATTAAAAAATTAAGTAATTTTAATTATTAAAAAACTAAGTAATTTTATCATCAATGAAAAAACAAAATGAATCTGAGCAACTGATAATTACCAGAACTGGGAAACAGTTTACTTGACTTTACACTCAGTACTCTTATTTTATACAACATCAGAGGAATTGTGTGTTATGCATGTTCTTTTCATTTATTTTTATTTGCTTTAGTTTTTTTTTATTTTTAAATTAGTGTAAGTTTTCCTCAGAGAATTGTATACACCATGGAGATTTAACATCACAGGTATCATAGGAAGAGCTAACTACGGTCAGGAATTATCGTGTACTCAATTCCCAATAGGTGATGCTGATTCACCCTCAAAATCAGTCATGTGATATGATTTGTGATTGCATCCTTACATCTTTCCTTTTTCAGTGTGGAGGAAATTGCAAGTATATGTTCATAGGTAACTAGTCTTTCTGTTGCCATCAACAGATACTGAAAACTTGGGGCATGAACTAATAACTTCTAGAGTTAATTTTGGTGAGGAGTGAAAGTTGACTCAGAGACAAGTGCTCCAGTGTAGGGACAGGATATGAACCTCTCTTGGACTGAGTGTGCAGTGGTCATGAACATCTTTTTAAAGGGGTCAGTCCACAAATAATTTCTGTCTTGTTTACAGTGTCATGACATATGTAGTGATTTAATCAACATAATAAGCCAAATATCAAGATTGATGAAGTGAGGAGTAAGTAGTCTGTTTTGTTCTATTACCATTATATTTACAGTTACTTCTTTTCATTTTCTTCTAAATTTGATTTGTCACTCTGAAATGATGACATATTTGCATTTTACTATTCCTTTTCTTTAATAACTTACTACTTCTATATCTCAATGGAAATTTGTAAACTAAATTTCTACACAATTATATATTCTGAAGGAAAATCAAACAGAAACTATTACATCAACTTTTGTGGAAATATTTGTTTATAAGACTAGGATGGAAATTTTCAAGCTAATTTTCACATGATCTACTTAAAATAATATTTTACGGAAAAATATTCACATTATCTGTAAAATTATTACTTTCTTGGTAATAAGTACTTTAAATTTTATAATTACTTTTTCATAAATTTTATAAGCTATTCTGTCAGTTGCTTTAAATTTGATTTTTTTTTTTTGTCTTTTTTGAGACAGGGCCTCCTTACGCAGTTCAGGCTGGCCTTGAGCCCAGGTTGGTCTTGAACTCACAACGATCCTCCTGCCTCACCCTCCCGAGTGCTGTGATAACAGGCGTGGGCCACCATGCCAGGCTGAACTTGATGTGTTCTGAATCTAATATCTTTACAATATTTTCGACAAATGGAAGGATTTAATACAAATACTTTTGTAGTTATTTTTAATTTTATAAAGATTATTTTTTAACTTTCTATCCATTATGCCAGCTATTATATCAAAATAAGAAAGGTCCATTACATATAGGTCACAAAATAAACTTTATTAGCAACTCTATCTTAAAGAGGAGGCACAATAGTCCTTTAAATGGACCAATGCATCAAATATGTTATAGGGTATATTTTAGATAAAGCTAAAAAATTATATGTCCATACTTGTCAATAGGTTAAATGTGTTATGATAAAAAATGTAATGTCAATTTAACATAATACCACCTTTAAAATCAATGTTTAAAGCCCCTTAGTAGTTTTACATAGTATAATTATGCTTAAAATATTTAATGTAAATAAAATTGTACTAGATGACAGGGAAATCCTTGCCTAGAGATGCATAGGATATACATTTATTTTAAATGAAAATTGCTTGTGTGATTTCCTCAAGATATTTAGATTCCAAATAGGCATAAATGGAAAGAAATTATGCACTTCTATCTAATAAAAGTTTGTATAGGAACTTTCGTTACTACAAATATCTATTGATTTCACACTTTACATGTGCTAGGTGCTTTAAGAACCAGCTTATGAAACATGGCTTTGGAAAAATTCAAAGTACCACTGTGCATTCAGTCCAAGAGAGGTTCACATCCTGTCCCCACCCGGGGGCTCTTGCCACTGAATTAAGTGTCACTCCTCACCAAAATTAACTCTAGAAGCTATTAGTTCCATGCCCCAAGTTTTCAGTATCTGGTAAATATTAGCATGTCAGACACTCAGTAAATACTTGTAAAAGCTTTTCAAGAAAAAGGTAGCTTCTGGCCAAGAGAATTAGAGGAAAATGGCAATTCTGTAATCAGTTAAACTAGTAATATCTTTTTCCTACCCACAACCTTATGTGCTTTTCCTCAAACACCTGCAAGACAGGTCTTAATAACTTCTATTTTAATTAAGGGAAACCTGAGTTCGCAAGAAGTTAGAGATTTGCCTCAGATCAAATACAACTCAAAGTGGACTGATCTTAAATACACATTGATCTTCACACTGACCTTGCTTTCAATTAAACCTACATAGTATTTTAGACATGAAAATAAATATGCTTAAATTCAATATCTATTATGTCTATTTATTTTTTAGAATTTACTTGCACTGAACATACATGATGTGACATTATCTGCAAAAGAAACACACAAGTTTGAGAGATTTAAGATTATAAATATATTTTATTTAATTTTTCTAGGTTTTTTGTTTGTTTGTTTGTTTTGAGACAGGGTCTTGCTATGTAGTTGAGGCTGGCCTGGAACTCTCAATGATCCACCTGCTTCAGCTTCCTTAGTGTTAGAATTACAGATGTAGGCTTTCCCATCTGGGCTGGAGATCATAAATATATTTTAAAAGAAGCAGTTGAAGGTCCACTCTGTTAAATTTCACTGATTATTTTAGTTAGTCATAAATTTTTCCAAGAGTATTATTTCAATGTGTGTGTGTATATACATATGTATATATGAAATGATTTGACATAATATAAATGATAACTATTAGCAGTTCCTTCACCTGATTATGATAGGTTTGATGCTAGGAATTTTGTATTGTTCTATCAAAATCAATATATCTATGTTTTCTTGTACTTAATAGAAAATGTATTATTGTTTAATAAAAGATATTTGCCATGCATACGTAAACTGCTCAGCTCTGAGGTAAACATAAAGATAAAAATTATGTTTATTTTTATAAGCTTATAAATTTCATAAGTCAAATATGAAGTCTTGAAATAAAATTATTTACTTTTGTTTTTCCCAATTTCTATACATTTTTCTACTTGTCTGTTTCTTTCTCTCTCACACATACAAACAGAATCCCAAGGATATTTTTCTGCTCCTTTCCCTCCAAGCAGATGATTTTTTAAAAGAAAATCACAAAAATAATAGTTCTGATACACTATAACATAAATATAAGTAGGTATTCTCATCAATTAGTCACATAGATCACATAATTTTATGTATAATAAAGTCCATGCTAAAAATGTTGTGTTGAAATGCATGTAATTTGGTAGTAATACATGTAAGACAATGAAAGTCATAAAAGGACAGTGTGTTGTAATGGATCAGTAAAGATCAAATGATGGAAAAATCTAACAGAAGTTAAATCCATAAAGAGCTGTGCTGCTTGTGAAAGAAAAAACTAAATACATGGAAATTAATGAACAGAGAAAATCATATTTAATTTATATGTTGAAAAGTGTAAGTCATCTTGCCTCAGCAAAATGAAGAACAAGAGAAACAGTCCACATAAACAGCTATTTTCTGTAATTATTTGGTCTTATAAGTGTTTTAATATAAAATACATAATTTTAAACACAAATTGCTAATGGCAAACACAGAATTCATACTTAAAAAGCTGGAAACAAAATGCTACCATGTAAATATGTTGGAAGGTAGAATTTAACATTAGTACTAACGTTCATGAGTTACATGTGATTAGTGACTACTATTTCCACTTAAATAAATGAATGCACATTAAATGTAAATGTAATTATAATTTGAATAATTAAAATATGCATCATGAATCAATACCTTATTTTAACTAATATACAGATCACCTGTGAAAATTAAATAAATTTTTATAGTTTGTCACATGATGTTTTAGTTTTGTTTTGTTTTTTTTCCAGTACCAGGAATCGAACTCAGGACATCGTGCTTGCCAGGCAGGCGCTGTGCCACTGAGGTAAATCCCCGGCCCCGTTTTTTTGGTTTTGTTTTGTTTTGTCACATGATGTTAATCAAAAGATTCTGCTAATATGATTTATGTCTGAAATAGAGTATAATATTTATGAAATGTTGCTTGAATAAAAGAAATAATGCTCTTAAGATTATGATGTACATGTAAGTAAGTTTGTAAGAGGAGTAAGAAAAAAAGATTATTTACTTGTATGTGAGCAAAATTAAATAAACAGGCATTGTCCCATAGCATATAGTAAAAAGCATTCTATTATTGCTAAAAATTTCATAACAACAATCTGAAAGTATGAACTTATAAATAGATGACAGATATTTATGTAAAAATATAAGAGAAGCAAAGATATCTAGACTCCTGATGAGCATTATAATTATAAATCTTATTTATAAATTCTAGCTTCTGGAAATCAGGTCCATCTGTGTGAATGTGTGTGTTTTGAGAATGACCGTGCTCATGGCGCCATGTTAACACCAAAGTGGGTAAGAAAAAAAGAAAAGCAGATTTCAGCAAATCATTCCATTGCCTGGATTGGGGCAAATGAATAGAGCAAGCCAAGAATCAGTGTAATATTTACAAAGTAAGCAATGATAAGTACTTCTGGAAAACCTTTTTAATCAGCAATGTAATCTCATCTGAACTCAAAATTCTTTATACAATTGATGAATCTAAAATAGTTTGAGACAGCAGCAGGCACTTGTGATATTGCAAACACAGTCATGGCAGATTACAATTTTAAGCATTTATTATAACCATATATATAAGTGTGTATATATATATCTCCTACTAGAGGGCACTACTAAAAACTAGTAAAACAAGAGGTAACAGAATAAGAAAATAAGTAGACAATTAGACAATGACAATTAGACTATGATAGACTATGACAATTAGACAATGCAAAGCTATATAGACCATTTTCTTGTGATCACTTGCTCATTTATAAATGCTAAATTGATTGTGAAATTTGAACAATCTCCAAAAGACCTTTGTCCAGTGTCAGTATCTACAAGAAATAGAAGACGCAACGGAGTAAAAATCATACCAGAGTTTGAGTTCCAATTAATTATTTGTACAGCCTTATTTTGCGAGTCTATATAAAGCAAACATTATATGAATGAAACCGTTTTTTCATGTAGGGTGCTTATCTTGGTAAGCATAGTGTCAGAGTGACTGTTGAATATAAACGTACACAAAATTACTGGAATTGTCTTTCCTATTGTGAGGTGTGTGGTTACATTATCCTGTCAAGTTTCCATTACAAACTGAGTGTGTCACACCCACGATTACAATACTGTTTCTGTAGTATTTTCCTTTCTTTCCTCTCCTTCTAACTAGGAATAAGTCTGTAATGGCAGAATCTATGCCCATTTCTTTTGTAACTCAGTAAACATACTGAGTTCCATGTATGAGATACATGGATCTCATAGTTCCATGTATGAGATAAACATTTAATACAAATGATGGCCCTTTCTTATGATTTATACAAAAACATACAATGGTGATTAGATAACTAAGTGTCTAAAAGATTCTGAAAGTGGCAGCTCATAAGGGTGGTCTTGAAACAGAGACCATTTTCTCAAGGAGCAAAATAACACTCTTATGTATGTGCTTGAATTTCAGGTATACTCGGAACCACTCATTCAGTGAGAAATTCTTAAGGAACATTTGTATTACCAGGATATTACAGCAAGATGGTCCTGGCACAGACCAAACATATAATTTAGCAAGAAATAGTTATTTGATTCTTTGATACAATCCTGTGAAACAATTAGGGCAGCTATTTATAGTAGCAATGTACAGATTGGTGAATAAAAGTTAGAGATATTTAAATGACTTTTCCAGATGAAAATTACTAGGCGTCAAGGTCGTCTAAGGATAGTGTGCTTTTCATGCTCAGCTCTCGTGGAACTGTCATGGTCATCGCCCATTCAGAGAAGCCTTCCTATGCTCCAAAATAGAAAGAGAAATCAAGAGATTGCTGTGTAAACAAGCAACCCATTTCATACTTGTAAACCTCTCAGTTTCTATAAATTCTTCATTTTGTAAAACTTGCTAAAAAATGAAACTACCCTTCTGACAAATTTTCACTTTAAAATGGAACATGCTTAGAGGCTCCAAGACAGGTTACTTTCTGACTATACTTTGAGACATAATTCATTGCAGAATGCAGAGGAATAGATCCAAGAAGGCAGTAGGCACTGCTTTTTGAAAATCTGAATATACTTAGCAAGCAACCAGAAAACTGTAATTTATTTTTATTTTTGTTAACGTGGAAGAAAACCTTGTACTGCTGTTTGCCCATAATAGTCAATTCATTAGGCCACCTCATACTTTTGGCATTCATTTTAAATCATGTTCAATAGCAACATGTTTACAATGAAGGCAAGCTGTCATAAGGCAAGCTGGAGGTAGAAAAGTTTGGCAATTAAAAATCTGCAACACATTCACCAATCTGAATATTCAGGAATTGCAAATCATTAATAAGGAAACCCACCTGCTGGGGACACTCTAACCCAGCATAAAGATTTGCCAATGTTCATAACTGTTAGTTTCAGATTGATTTTTTTTTTTTATCCAAGGAAAAACAGCATTCAATATGACTTGGGTTGAAGTATTAATTTTAAAAATAAAAATAAGCATTTGTCACTGAATTTAAAATATTGTTATAGTTGTACTTAGCATGGCAATTACTTCATCATATTGAGGTAATATTCATACTTTATTAGAACCTATCAAGTATCCAATGGTTCATTATAATAGATGAGACTATATTTATTCTTTCTATTTAGCATATTTTTAAAAAGTCACATCTATTATTGGAAATAGAGAACACTAAAAATTTCAGTTTTAAGTGAGGATAGAACTTGTCACTCAATTTTTTAATGTCTGTGTAAATTTACAGCCTTGCTGAAAATTTCAAGCTCAACTTTTATAGTACCTAACCCCCACCTCAGTTTCACTGGCCCTTTTTGAATCAATTACCGTGTGTGTGTGTGTGTGTGTGTGTGTGTGTGTGTGTGTGTGTGTGCATGTGTGTGTGTTTTACTTATTTTCATGGTTTATGCATGTTGTCAGAATGTATTCCCACTTATGAAATGATTGAGAACTCCTAGGCGGAAGTCAAACATTTACAAACTGCTACAGAAGAAATTCCTTTCCTTGCTAATGTTCCTTGCACCAAGCCCAGTTATGTACTTCTTGGATTACGGAGTAGCATTTTGGGCAGTAAGAGTACAGAAGGCTATAAGAACTGCTATGGCAACCAATGCAGTCTCAGTTCCCACGGGGGAGTCGTAGCTTAGGTGGGAGCCTCAGAGAGTTCACAGAAGCCAGGTCTTAACCAAATAGGACTCTGAGAACCCTAGCACTGCACCAAGTAGTATACAGAGGTGGGGATGCAAAAACCCAGACGGGTAGGGACCATAATTTTTTTCATAATTTTAACTAACGACAAGCAAAATACTTGAAGAAAGCCAAGGCATAAGCTTCCTTAGCTGGAATTCAAATAACTTAATACAACATAATCCAGACAAGCAGCTCAACTCTAATTTGACCTCCATGTTTGTCTGTCTAAGCAATAATTTATTTATGTTGCCTCCTGATATTTTGTGCAGGAGCACTCTTTTAATATGCAACACCTTGAGTGCTTTTGGCAATAAATGCATGCAACAATACATTTTCCACTGTGCCACTGAGTTTGTATTCCATCATTCCATCATTCCATCATTACTAGTAAGACTTCCTAAAAATGCAGAATCTCGTAATTACCTGTCCTCAGGTATTTTATTTACGTTCGGGGATTCCAAGGCAGGTAATCCTTGAATTAACCTAAAATGAAATATGATATGCTTTCTCCTAGAGTAAGTAACAGAATCTCATGACTTCTTAAGCTATTTGATGAAACGAATGAGAACAGATTCTTGGTTAGCAAGCATGATTGTTCTTTTAGGTGAGTATTCTGAATTTTCTACAGTAATCCTAGCTTTTTCCTGTAGTAGCCTCTATGGACTTCTAGTTTCTCACTCATTATTATTTTTTTTTTTGTTTGTTTGTGTTTTTGGTTTATTTTCTGGTACCGGGAATCGAACTCACGACCTTGCGCTTGCCAGGCAGGCACTGTGCCACTGAGCTAAATCCCCAGCCCGATCTCATTCATTTTTGTCAGCTTATTTTTATCCTTATTCTTGTTAAGGTTAGAGTGTGGTTTCATTGTTTGATTATGTACCCAAGGGTCAACAAGTAAAGGTGTGGTGACCAGAAGAGTTTTACTGACTGGAATGCTGGACCTTTAAATGGCGGAGTTTTATTGTTTTTTTTTTTTTTTTTTGGTTTTTCTGCGGTACCGGGAACAGAACTCACGACCTTGCGCTTGCCAGGCAGGAGCTTTGCCGCTGAGCTAAATCCCCAGCCCCAAATGGCGGAGTTTTAAAGATGGCCCTTATATAATTTAGGGTCTGTGCCTCTCCTCTGGTTGGCTTATGACCCTTTGCACCTATAATCCTTCCACCTGTACAGTATATTCTGCTAACCATTGTCCACTCCAGAGCCAAAACATTGGGGCTATGTGATTTCAGACTTTAAGTCCCCAAAATTGTAATATAAATAAAACTTTTTACCCTTCCCTTTCTTCCTTTCCTCCTTTCTTCCTTCTCTCTCTCCCTTTCTCTCTCTTTCTTTTTCTTTTTCTTTCTTTCTTTCTTTCTTTCTTTCTCTTTCTTTCTTTCTTTCTTTCTTTCTTTCTTTCTTTCTTTCTTTCTTTCTTTCTCTTTCTTTCTTTCTTTCTTTCTTTCTTTCTTTCTTTCTTTCT